>NW_027219764.1:0-143903 GCF_027580195.1 Bos mutus | reverse complement strand
ATGATATATTGTTCTGTGTGTGTGTGTGCATGCGTGCTTAGTCATTCCATTGTGTCCAACTCTTTAAGACCCATAAAGAGTAGCCTCTTCTGTTCATGGGATTCTCCAGAGAAGAATATTGGAATGGGTAACGATTGCCTTCTCCAGGGGACCTTCCCGATCCAGGGCTTGAACCCCAGTCTCCTGCACTATAGGTAAATTCTTTGCCATCTGAGCCACCATGTAATGTAAGCCTCCTGTGGGCAACTCTTACCTCCTTGCTTGTTTCTTTGGCTGTTCAGTGGATTAATACACACAGAGGGTAACACAGCATCTGATGAACTATTGGAATGAAGAGCTCTCTGCAGGGCTCTCCCTGCTGACTCAGGCCATGACCTTGGGCATGGGTATTCTTCATGCTTCTATCAGTCGGTGTATAAGTCACAGTTTCTTGCCTTTGTGTGTCCTTCACTGTCAAAGGCAAGGTCCTCAGTTCTGTTAAGTTTTGCACACTGCCAACAAGATTGAGACTGGTTCTCACTGCTCCATGCCTGTCAGGGAGGAGGAGTTATAATCTATATAATCAATTATAGGAGTGATATATAGAAGTGATATAGGAGTGATTATAGGAATGATATAGGAGGAGATATAATTGAGTTGTGACCAGACATTCAAAGTCTTTTTAGTAAAATGCTAAAATGTAAAAAAAAAAAAAAATTGACATGGATTTTATTTCCACACCACATTCTAGATTTATATCAGTTTGGGTGGTTGATCATATCAGAATAGGTTGATAGTTTCCATTACAGTTCCAGTCTCTCCCTATTAGAAAAGTCAAGGGTAGCTTGTCTGGACATCAGAATGTTCAAATGTAAAAGAAATATATGTTATGTATTACATATAACTCACAGTCAGCTCTCCCTATCCTCTGTTCATCATCCTCAGATTCAGTCAACTACATATGATTTTTTTAACTACTGTTAAAAAAATAAATCTTTGTCTAAGTGACCCTGAGCAGTTGAACCAGGTGTTGTTCAAGATTCACCTGGTACAGACACATACATAGTTTCAGAAGAAGCTGACATGATTACAGACTCTATAGTCCCACTGTGGTGTTGAAGACTCTTGAGAGTCCCTTGGACTGCAAGGAGATCCACCAGTCCATCTAAAGGAGATCAGTCCTGAATATTCATTGAAAGGACTGATGCTCAAGCTGAAGCTCCAATACTTTGGCCACTGATGCACAGAACTGACACCTTGGAAAAGACCCTGATGGTGTGAAAGATTGAAGGCAGGAGGAGAAGGGAATAACAGAAGATGAGATGGTTGGATCGAATCAGCAACTCGATGGACATTAAGTGAGTAGGTTCTGGGAGTTGATGATGGACAGGGAAGCCTGGCGTGCAGCAGTCCATGGAGTTTCAAAGAACTGGACACGACTGAGTGACTGAACTGAACTCACAGTCCCACCATCTTCTATCTGTTGCCTAGAGAACTAGAAAAGGCTGTGGTATAATTCAGACCTAATCTTAGTGGTATTCACTTCAGTTCAGTTCAGTCACTCAGTCGTGTCCGACTCTTTGCGACCCCATGAATGACAGCACACCAGACCTCCCTGTCCATCACCAACTCCCGGATTTCACTCAGACTCATGTCCATCGAGTCAGTGATGCCATCCAGCCATCTCATCCTCTGTTGTCCCCTTCTCCTCCTGCCCTCAATCCCTCCCAGCATCAGAGTCTTTTCCAATGAGTCAGCTCTTCGCATGAGGTGGCCAAAGTACTGGAGTTTCAGCTTCAGCATCATTCCTTCCAAAGAAATCCCAGGGCTGATCTCCTTCAGAATGGACTGGTTGGATCTCCTTGCAGTCCAAGAGACTTGCAAGGGTCTTCTCCAACACCACAGTTCAAAAGCATCAATTCTTTGGCACTCAGCTTTCTTCACAGTCCAACTCTACATCCATACACGACCACAGGAAAAACCATAGCCTTGACTAGATGGACCTTTGTTGGCAAAGTAATGTCTCTGATTTGAATATTCTATCTAGGTTGGTCATAACTTTCCTTCCAAGGAGTAAGCGTCTTTTAATTTCATGGCTGCGGTCACCATCTGCAGTGATTTTGGAGCCCCCAAAATAAAGTCTGACACTGTTTCCACTGTTTCCCCATCTATTTCCCATGAAGTGATGGGACCGGATGCCATGATCTTCGTTTTCTGAATGTTGAGCTTTAAGCCAACTTTTTCACTCTCCACTTTCACTTTCATCAAGAGGCTTTTTAGTTCCTCTTCACTTTCTGCCATAAGGGTGGTGTTATCTGTATATCTGAGGTTATTGATATTTCTCCTGGCAATCTTGATTCCAGCTTGTGTTTCTTCCAGTCCAGCGTTTCTCATGATGTACTCTGCATAGAAATTAAATAAGCAGGGTGACAATATACAGCCTTGACGTACTCCTTTTCCTATTTGGAACCAGTCTGTTGTTCCATGTCCAGTTTTAACTGTTGCTTCTTGACCTGCATACAGATTTCTCAAGAGGTAGGTCATGTGGTCAGGTATCCCCATCTCTTTCAGAATTGTCCACAGTTTACTGTGATCCACACAGTCAAAAGCTTTGGCATAGTCAATAAAGCAGAAATAGATGTTTTTCTGGAACTCTCTTGCTTTTTCCATGATCCAGCGGATGTTGGCAATTTGATCTCTGGTTCCTCTGCCTTTTCTAAAACGAGGAGTATCTCCTCACCGCCGCCCCTCCTGACCTTGACGTGGAATAGCTCCTCTAGGCCCTCCTGGGCCTGCGCAGCCACCGCTCCTTGGACGTGGGGTTGCTCCTCCCCCCGCCGCCCGTGGCCTTGGGCATGGGGGTAGCTCCTCCCTGCCGCCACCCCTGGCCTCGTGTGGCTGTAGCTCCTCTCCGCTTTTGCACTGTCGCAGCTTGGCATTCTTGGCCGCTGCCCCTGACCTCGGAGTTGGGGTAGCTCCTCCTGGCCGCTGCCCCTGACCTCGGACGCAGGGTAAGTCCTCTCGGCTGCTCCTGTGGTGTCGCAGCCTGGCGTTCTCGGCCGCCGATCCTGACCTTGGACTTGGGGTAGCTCCTCCCGGCCACAGTCCCTGACCTCGGACATGGGGTAAATTCTCTTGTTCGCCGCCCCTTTGCATGGTCCTCCTGGCTTATGCCCCTGACCTCGGACGTGGGGTAGCTCCTCTCCGCCACGCTCTGTGTGCCGCCGCAGCCCCCGCGCTCTGTTCTTAATGGTATCCTGCTACTGCTGCTAAGTCTCTTCAGTCCTATTCGACTCTGTGCGACCCCATAGACGGCAGCCCACCAGGCTTCCCCGTCCCTGGGATTCTCTAGGCCAGAACACTGGAGTGGGTTACCATTTCCTTCTCCAATGCACGAAAGTGAAAAGTGAAAGTGAAGTCGCTCACTTGTGTCCGACTCTTCACGACCCCATGTACTGCAGCCTACCAGGCTCCTCCGTCCATGGGATATTCGAGGCAAAAGTACTGGAGTGGGGTGCCATTGCCTTCTCTGACTTAATGGTATAATTCAGACCTAATCTTAAGGTTGAAAAGCAATGGAAGTGATGGTGTAGCTCTAAGTCAAAACTAAAGATCTGAGAACCAGGGAGCCACTTGTGTATGTACTGGAGTTTCCAGGTTCAGGAGCTAGAAGCTCCAGTATTCATGGCCAAGAAGAGAGAGAAGGCGAACAGTTGTCTTTGTTCCATCCAAGCCCCCAGAGGATAAAGTGATGCCCACCCACACTGGTGAGGGCTGATGTCTTGACTCAGTTACTGATTTCGATGCTAATCTCTCCCAGGAGTTCCCTTGCAGATTCTCCTAGTGTTTATCTTTGACCTGTGATCTGGTCATCTCAACTCACAGTGAAGTTGACACATGAATTTAACCCTCACAGTGTGTCTAAACTAATGGAGACAAATAAAAAGTTTCCTTGCTAAGGATTCAGAGGCTGCAATTGTTTCTGATCTGATGGAAGGGGATATAGGGCTTAGAGGACCTTAGGCAGATCTTTGGTTCCCCCACAGTGAATATAATGATGCACGTACAGTTTATGGGATTTTTAGTAGGATCCAAAGAGATATTTGCTCTCACTTTGGCAGCACATATACTGAAATTGTAACAATACAGAGAAGTTTGTCATGGCCCCTGCACAAGGATGACACACAAATTCATGAAGCATTCCATATTTTTTAGGCTTCCCTGGAGCCTCAGCTGGTAAATAATCCATCTGCAATTCAGATGGGTTCAATCCCTGGGTTGGGAAGATCCCCTGGAGAACAGAAAGGCTAACCTCTCCAGTATTCTGCCCTGAAGAATTCCATGGACTGTATAGTGCATGGGGTCACAAAGAGTCAGACATGACTGAGTGACTTTCACAAAATGAGATATTGCCTGTTGAGGGCTGGGCTCTGGAGTTGTTGAACAAGAGCTCATTATTATGTAAGCACTTCACAATTTTTTTTTTTTTTTTTAAGTCTTTTCCCTCCTCATGAATAGCATGAGTCTTCATCCCTTGAACTCAACCACTGTTGTTTACAACAGAGGAAAGAAAAACCTGGATGCTGAAACTGGACTCACATATTACATGTGCTTACCAATGAGTCAGGATTCATCCAGACTGTTCCAGTAGCCAGTGCGGGGGTGGGGGTGAGGGTGGGGGCTGGGGATGGGAGGGAGTAGGAGAGACTGGATTCATCTTCAGTGATAGACATTCTGAGCCTCAGGTCTCTAGGCCAGCTGCTTGTAGATCAGACCAGAGTGCAGGGGTTAATAGTCAGCCACCTGTTGCTCTGGCTAAGCCATGAGAAAAACCCCATGGGAAAAGAATAAAAGCAAAATATAGCAATGGGAGATGTGATCAGGGACACAGGACTGATTGAATCATAGCACAACAGACACTTTCTGTGTGCCAAGACACTAAAAAAAAGTGACCTGGCCCCAAAGAACAGGGCTCTTGATCCAAGAAGTCTTGAGTCCCCCAGTTCCATCTTTGAAACTTTAATTCTGTCTCTAGTTTCTTTTCCCCAAACTGTGCATCAACCACTTTCAATCCCTACCTGCTTCCCTGGCCACAGCACCTCACAATAAAAATCCGTTTTGTAATCAGGACTGTATACTTTAGAATTTTCAATAAACCTTGCTGTCCTGGAACTTCCCTGGTGATCCAGTGGGTATGACTCCATGCTCCCAGTGCAGCCCCCTGGTTCAATCTCTGGTCAAGAAACTAGATTTCATATCCTGAAACTAAGTATTTGCATGCCACAACTGAATGATCCCTCCGATTCCCCAGGTGGCCCAGTGGCAAAGAATCTGCCTGCCAATGCAGGAGACACAGAAGACATGGGTTCTATCCCTGGGTCGGGAAGAACCCCTGGAGAAGGAAATGACACCCTACTCCAGTACTCCTGCCTAGAAAATTCCATGGACAGAGGAGCCTGGTGGGCTACAGTCCATGGGGTCACAAAGAGTTGGAGCAAACTGAACATATACAGGCACACACACACACACAATACCCACACACAGGGTCACAAGGAAGATCAAAGATCCTGTGTGCATGACTAAGACCCAGGGCAGCCAAATAATTAAATAAATAAATATTTAAAAAACTGTGTCTTCCGGTAATATCATTGAGTATAAATATTTGCACAGTGGTTTATATAGAAAACACTCTAAAGTTAATTGAGGCAATATACTATTTTTAAGAAGTCATGTGGGTAATTTAAAAATATTGTACTTGCTTAGAAGACTCAAAAAACAAATGTGATTTATAAACTGATTTTAACCATAAATGAACAAGAATTGTTTCTTTAAAAAAATATGTAGATCAATAAAATTTTGAGTCGAAAGATTTCCAAGGATATTTTTAATAGTTCAGTTCAGTTCAGTTCAGTTGCTCAGTCGTGTCCAACCCTTTGTGAGCCCACGGCCTGCAGCACACCAGGCCTCCCTGTCTATCACTAACTCCCGGAGATTCCTCAAACTCATGTCTGTTGAGTCGGTGATGCCATCCAACCATCTCATCCTCTGTCGTCCCCTTCTACTGCCTTCAATCTTTCCCAGCATCAGGGTCTTTTCAGATGAGTCAGTTCTTTGCATCAGGTGGCCCAAGTATTAGTGTTTCAGCCTCAGCATCAGTCCTTCCAATGAATATTCAGGACTGATTTCCTTTAGGATGTAGACATTATATTTAGAGCATTTTTTTTTTCACAATATTATTGAATAGAAGGTACAGAAAGTTTTGTGAAATGAAGACATCTCTTGCCATTTCAATAAACAAGAAATGACACAGTCACCAGAGATTTCTGGCGTCCAAATGTGAATGAGGGCTCCCAGACCTCCAATCCAACAGATGTCACTGCTCCCCATGGTGATCTCTGAGGAGCTCAGGGGGTGAAAGAAGCAGCCATCTGGGGCATCTACCACTCCTTAAGTTGAACAAGGAAACAGGATTTGGCCCCAGAGAGCTGAGGTGCATATGAAAGGAATGAATTCAGTGAGCCCAGAGGCTTGCATCTTCCCATATGCAGTATGCTAAATTCCTTCACTTGAAATCTGATTTTTCTTACAGCAGCCCCTGGAATTGCAAAGTCAGACTGAGTGACTGAACAACAACAATCTTTGATGTTCAGACTGCCTTCTCCCTTTTTACAAATTTTATCACATGACTCCCCCTCCTGCCTTCTTGGAGCAGTTTTCTCAGAGCAACTGAGATTCTGTCTCCTGGGCTTGGGTCCTAAACACTGCTACCAAATAAAATCTCTCTCTACTTTCAGGGGGTGGCTAATGTTTTCATTGGCAGTTTCCATGTAACTCCTGGAACTCAGGTGAGTGGGGCCAGGACATGTGTGTTGGGAAAAGGTCTCAGAAGAGCATATCAAATGACAAATACACAACCTAAAAGGTGAGAAATATGTTTTATTTGGTGACTACAGAGTATAGGCAGAAAGGTGGCTTCTCAGATAGCTCTAAGGAACTGTTCAAAAGTTATAAGGAGGAAAAAAAAAAAAAGTTATAAGGAGAGCCTGATGGGTCGCACAGAGTCAGACATGACTGAGGTGACTTACCTTACCTTACAGTATATAAGATCATTTGGTGTTAAAAAAATCAGAAAATATCAAAGAATTATTGCACATGATAAAAATGATACATCTCACTAAGTTTCATGCATTTTAAATTTTATTTATTGATTTCTCTAATTTTAAAATTTACTTATTTTGGCTGTTCTGGGTCTTCCTTGCTAAGCACAGCCTTTCTCTTGTTGTGGCCAGCAAGGGCCACTCTCTAGTAGAAATGCACTGGTTTCTCATTTTGGTGGCTTCTCTCATTGCAGAGCATGGTGCCAGGGTGTGTGTGCTTCAGTAGTCACGGCTCCCAGGCCCCAGTCCGGTGCTTGTGGGGCTTGGGCTTAGTTGCTCTGCAGCCTGTGGGAGTTTCCCAGACCAGGGATCTAACCTGTATCCCTTGCACTGACTGGTGGATTCTTAATCACTGGACCACCAGGAAATTTTTCTTTTTCTTTTTCTCTGTATGGAAAGAGGCAGGAGTCTGGTCTTATTAAAGTCATCCATGTGACGTTCATGGTGCCACCTCAGGACACTGACTTCTTCTCCTCCTTGAACTGCCCTCAGGGCACACTGTCTTGGGGCTGCAGTGGATGACGGCCTTTGGGCTGCAATAACCTTTGTTTACTGACATGGCAAGTGAAATAATTGTCTCCAAAGGAAAGTGTAGGAGAAGATGGCAAGTGGAACTGAGGGAGAATGTCTACCGAGTCCCCGCTAGATGCACCTGCTCACTGGGTTACACAAGTGAGGCAGGGAAAGCATTGTTTCACCAAAATTTATTCAGGCTCATGATCCTTCTCCTCGAATTATCAGACGGCTTCCTTGTAAAATCCAGTTTGAATAATAATTCTAAGTCAGTTCAGCAAAAAACCCACTCTTGATATCTGTATAATCATAAAGGATTTGATTTAGGTCATACCTGAATGGTCTAGTGGTTTTCCCTACTTTCTTCAATTTAAGTCTGAATTTGGCAATAAGGAGTTCATGGTCTGAGCCACAGTCAGCTCCTGGTCTTGTTTTTGCTGACTGTATAGAGCTTCTCCATCTTTGGCTGCAAAGAATATAATCAATCTGATTTGGTGTTGACCATCTGGTGATGTCCATATATAGAGTCTTCTCTTGTGTTGTTGGAAGAGGGTGTTTGTTATGACCAGTGCATTTTCTTGACAAAACTCTATTAGTCTTTGCCCTGCTTCATTGTGTATTCCAAGGCCAAATTTGCCTGTTACTCCAGGTGTTTCTTGACTTCCTACTTTTGCATTCCAGTCCCCTATAATGAAAAGGACATCTTTTTTGGATGTTAGTTCTATGGTTTTTCCTGTGGTCATGTATGGATGTGAGAGTTGGACTGTGAAGAAGGCTGAGGGCCGAAGAATTGATGCTTTTGAACTGTGGTGTTGGAGAAGACTCTTGAGAGTCCCTTGGACTGCAAGGAGATCCAACCAGTCCATTCTGAAGGAGATCAGCCCTGGGATTTCTTTGGAAAGACTGATGCTAAAGCTGAAACTCCAGTACTTTGGCCACCTCATGCGAAGAGTTGACTCATTGGAAAAGACTCTGATCCTGGGAGGGAGGCAAGAGGAGAAGGGGACGACAGAGGATGAGATGGCTGGGTGGCATCACTGACTCGATGGACGTGAGTCTGAGTGAACTCCGGGAGTTGGTGATGGACAAGGACCTGGCGTGCTGCAATACATGGGGTCGCAAAGAGTCGGACACGACTGAGCGACTGATCTGATCTGATCTGATCTTGATATCTGGTCTCCCCAAGAATCTGATCAAACTTCCTCACTGCCCACTATTAGTATCCAGTTCATCTGGGCTGCCCTCAGCAAAAAATCTACTTGTTTGGTTCAGCCAAGATCCTTTGCAGACCTGATTCCTCCTCATAGGAAATTACCAGCCAAGAAACACACTGCTTCTGAATTGTGAGTCCCTATCACCTGTATCTGTTGAAGTTGGATGACCTGAGATGCTAGGGTATCCTTATCTGTATTATCATTGTCCTAAATAAAATTTGATGTAGCCACTTACACCTGTTTCTGTTTCTTATTTTCCTTGGAAACAACTCCCTCAGCTGATTACTGCTCAGGCAGGAAGCGTTCTACAAGTATCCCCCAGATTTCCCACATACTCAAGGATGACCAGTTTGGAGTCTGACCAGATTTTTAGCTTCCATATCAGGCCTTGAGTTATTTTCAGAAAATTCATTTCAACTTTAAAACATTCTTCTTTTTGATCTCATAGTAACTGTGATCCCAGAGGAACATCAGCACCTTGAATTTTGAAATTTCCACATTTCCACTAACATCACAGCCTTTTCCAACATTATGTGATCTGACAATTGGAGGAGTCCTTCTCATCCCTTCAGCTATGACAGGAATGGGCGAATTTAATTCAGATGACCATTATATCTACTACTATGGGAAAGAATCTCTTTGAAGAAATGTAATAGCCTTCATAGTCAACAAAAGAGTCTGAAATGCAGTACTTGGGTATAGTCTCAAAAATGACAGAATGATCTCGGCTCTTTTCCAAGGCAAACCATTCAACATTAAAATAATCCAAGTCTATGCCCCAACCATGGACATGTCCAGTGATTGACATAAGTTTGAGAAAGCTCCAGGGGTTGGTGATGGACAGGGAAACCTGGCTGCGGTCCATGGGGTCACAAAGAGTCAGACACGACTGAGTGACGGAACTGAATTGATGCCCCAACCACTAACGCTGAAAACTGAAGTTGAACGGTTCTATAAAGACCTATGTGACCTTCTAGAGCTAAAAACAAAAAAAGATGACCTTTTCATCATAGGGGGCTAGAATGAAAATGTAGGAAGTCAAGAGTAACAGACAAGTTTGACCTTGCAGTACAAAATGAAGCAGGCAGAGGCTAACAGAGTGTTGTGAAAAGAACACACCTGTCATAGCAAACACCCTTTCCATTAACCCAAGAGAAGACTCTACACATGGATATCACCAGATGGTCAATACCAAAACAGGTTGATTATATTCCTTGTAGTCAAAAATGGAGAAACTCTATATAGCCAGCAAAAACAAGTCTGGGAGTTGACTGTGGCCAGATCATGAACTTCTTGCCGAATTCAGACTCAAATTGAAGAATGTAGGGAAAACCACTAGGCCATTCAGGTCTAACCTAAATCAAAAACGTGAAAGTCACTCAGTTGTGTCCGATTCTTTGAGACCCATGGACAATACAGTCAATGGAATTGTCCAGGCCAGAATAATGGAGTGGGAGCCTTTCACTTCTCCAGGGTATCTTCCCAACCCAGAGATCAAGCCCAGATCTTCCACATTTCAAGTAATTTCTTTACCAGCTGAGCCACAAGGGAAGCCCAAGAACACTGGAGTGGATAGCCCATCCCTTCTCTAGTGGATCTTCCGGACCCAGGAATGGAACTGGGTCTCCTGCATTGCATACAGACTCTGTACTAACTGAGCTATCAGGGAAGACTCATGATTATACAGTGGAAGTGACAAATACATTCAAGGGAATAGATCTGATAGATAAAGTGCTTGAAGAACTGTGGACAGAGGTTTGTAACATTGTACAGGAGGTGGTGATCAAAACCATCCCCAAGAAAAGAAATGCTAAAAGGCAAAATGGTTGTCTGAGGAGGCCTTAAAAATAGCTGGAAAAAAAAAAAAAAGAGAGAGAGAGAAGAGAGAACTGAAAGGCAAAGGAGAAAAGGAAAAATATATCCATCTGAATGCAGAGTTCCAGAAAACAGCAAGGAGAGATAAGAAATCCATTTTAAGTGAAAAATGCAAAGAAATAGAGGAAAATAATAGGGCATGAGAGACTAGAGATCTCTTCAAGAAAATTAGAAATACCAAGGGAACATTTCATGCAAAATAATGTCTCTACTTTTTAATATGCTGTCTAGGTTGGTCATAACTTTTCTTCTAAGGAGTAAGCATCTTTTTATTTCAGTGGCCATATTAACAAAACTCAATCAATTTTATATAGTGAATCACTGAATAAGTCCTAGATTCCCCCTCCCCCAATTCTTTTTCTTTCATGAATGATGATCTGACTCAATCAGTTCATCTGGAGACTGGCAGTAACCCAATCAGGATGAACCTGAGGGATGCTCTGGAATCCAATCAGGTAATGCCTACTGATTGGAAGTTAGCAGTTGAAAGGAGAGAAGATGTGGTTAAAAAAGTTCCATAAAATGCCCCAGCACCAAAGAATAGACACAGAAACTTCTCGCTCTGGAGTCACTCCTTGTGTTCTCCACCAAGTCTGAGGTCTGAGCAGCACCCCAACCCCGACCACATCAGACCTGGTGAGTTAACCTCAGTGAGGGATGTTCTGCCAATGGCCAGCATGCAATGAATGATATAATGCAGTTTGACATGGCATGGAGAGTTTACTTTTTCTCTTCTTTAGGTTAAATTTAAATCTATCTTTCTGCCTCAAGGTATACTTTTGCTTCCATTCTAAACATTTTGATTTGTGCTTTGGTTTATAGTATTTAAAAGTCTTAACCAGCAGTTTTTCTTTTTAAAGACATCTGTTTGACATGCTGTTTCTTGACATTTAAGGTTTTTACTCTATACACAAATGGCATTCCCTTTACAAGTATCTCCTTAATCTTTCCCAGCTAAGTTGACTTTGGGAACTGAGGATGGAAGCTGTGTTCTACATGAACTCCTGTCCCCATAGTTTGGGCTTTAAGCAATAATTCTTTTTTTTTTTTTTTTTTTTTTTCCACCATAAAAACAAAGAGAGTCAGCTTTTTCAGTCTCCTGGTACAGATGTGCAAGAGGGACATGCATTAAGGAAAGCAGTGGATGGAAACAGATGAGCCTCCAGTTGGCTTTCTTCCTTCCTGCAACTTGTTAGATTCTTGCTCTAGTGGCAGGATGGGGAGAGCTCTGGCCTTAGGGACACAAACCCAGACTGGAATCCAGACACACCGAAGTCTTCCATTCTGATTCATCATTGCCAGAGCAATGACTGTGGCCCTGATTTGATTTCTCTGAAGTGTGGGGAGAGAGACTACCCTGATGGTTATGATTGTTCTGAGAAGGATGTCTTGTCTCTTTGCAGTTTCCCAGGATTCAATTCAGAGAAGAGTCAGGATGAGTGTTCACAACCCTCCCAGACTTGTGATCTTGGCAGCAATTGGCCTGCTGAGAGATGAGCCCTTAGCCATCTCTACTTTGGAGTTTCTGCCCACAGAGCTCTACCCACCACTCTTCATGGCTGCCGTCTTTGGCCGACACAGGGAGACCCTGAAGGCTATGGTGCCAGCCTGGCCCTTTGCCCGCCTGCCTCTGGGAAGCCTGATGCAAAAGCCTCACCAAGGAACCTTACAAGCAGTGCTGGAAGGCCTTGATGTCCTGCTTGCCCAGAAGGTTCACCCCAGGTGAGTCAGATCCAGGGAGCCTGGCAGGGTCTTGGATTCCTGGAAGAGACACATGGTGCCAGGCAGAGTGGATGACCAAGTGGTGACCAGAGGCTTCTGAAAAAGCTCAGAGGCTTTTTTAGAAGAATTGCTGAGATCACTTTGGGAAATCCCTTACAAATATATAATAGGAAGGATGGAAGAGAAAAAGAACTGGGGGAGAGGGAGCAAGAAAGGAAAGAACAGCAGGTGAGAGCAGGACTGTGAAGTAAGAGCACACATGGGGAGATGGAATGTTGCCTGAACATTCCATCCAGGCTGTGGGTTCATTCAGTGTGGATTTTGAATAATCTCACCCCACCCATCTGCTGTTTCCCCACAGGAGGGGCAAGCTGCGGGTGCTGGACTTAAGGAATACCGGCCAGGACTTCTGGAACATGTGGTCTGGAGGCAAGGGCCACATGCCCTCCAGCTCACTGCTGGTTCCAGTGGCTGAGGACATGTCCAGGAAAAGGCACCCCTTGACTCCCTTAGAAGTGTACATAGAACTTTGTCTTACGAAAAAGCCCCTGGAGAAATTCCTTACCTACCTCTTCAGGTGGTTGGAGCAGAGAAAAGCCTCCATACACCTGTGCTGTAAGAAGATGAAGATTATTTCAATGTCCAAGGAAAATATGAAGACAGTTCTCAGGATGGTGAAGCTGGACTGTGTACAGATGGTGAAACTGAGTTTCACCCAGAAGCTGTCCACCCTGGCCCAGTTTGCTCCTCTCCTGGGTCAGATGAGCAATGTTCAGTGTCTCATTCTCTCCCGCATTCGTGGGTCTGCTGTGGAGGAGCAGGACCATCAGGATCTTCTGCAATTGACCTCTCAGATCCTCTGGCTGCAGAACCTCCGGGACCTCCGCATGGAAGCTCCATTCTTCCTTGAAGGCTGTCTGGACCAAATGCTCAGGTGAGGCTCTGCCAGTAGCTGATTAACAGTGGACACAATGGTAGAATATCAAGGGAAGTGTCTCATCTGCTGCTCCACCATGAAACGCAGTATTACAGAAGCACAGCAATCCAGGTGGGGGGAATCGGTTAAAGAAGCTCTGGAAAGGGACGCCATGTTGGGAACCCACAAGTTAGGGGGCCTAGATCTAGTGCAAGTGTGTATGTGATTTCTTCTTGGGGGAGAGATTTCTGTGTTCTGAAGATTTATGTATAGGTAAGCAAAGGGGGCATTGAAGAGGGAAAATCACATCAGCCTGAGCGTTGTGAAAAGAAACTCTGTGGTCACTAACCTGTGACCACAAGGAGCCTGTTTTAAAGTCCAAGTCAGTAACAGGTGGCCTTTTGCTGCATATAAGGTAATTAATATATGGGAAATGCATGGTTCTGGAGATGATGGTAGCAAAGCAGAGCCAAAAGAATGTAAAAAGTGATAGAAAGTTTGTAGATGTCATAGGGCTGGGGTCCCTAAAGACCGGCAGCCCCTTTCTGCATGTATGCCAAGAGCCTCACCTGGCCAGAGGTATATGACCAGCAGCTCACCCACAGAGTGGCGATCTAAATGAAAAGCATTTTTTACCTCATCTCCCAGAACTTACACTCAGTGATGTCCACCCTGATGGACACTTTGTGTCATGCTCTCCTCTGATCATGTTCTAGTGCATTCCATTATGTCTATTCATCCTGCTAAGGAAGTAGAGTGTACTGTACTCTGCTTGACAGATGAGGAAAGACGGCTTTCAAGATCATGTGAATGTGATCCAGTCACACTAAGAAAATGGCAGGACTCAGCCTAGAATGAGACTGGACATTCTGGAATTTGAACTGTATCAGCTTTGGGCCAATCATTGAGTCCTCCTCTGGAACTCAACTGCTACTTTGCTTTCCCTCATCTAATTGCTTCTTCCCCCCCTCCACCCCAGGTGCTTGAAGACCCCCTTGGACAACATCTCAATCACCAACTGCCTGCTTACAGAATCAGACCTGACCCATCTGTCCTGGTGTCCAAAAATCTGTCAGCTGAAGGGCCTGAATCTTAGTGGCGTCACCCTGACCGACTTTAATCCCAAGCTCCTTCAAGTTCTGCTGGAGAAAGTTGCAGGCACTCTGGAAGAACTGGACTTAAACCTGTGTGGGATCACGGACGTCCACCTCATGGGCTTTCTGCCTGCCCTGAGCTGCTGCTCCCAGCTTAGGGTCCTCACCATGTGCGGAAACCTCATCTCCATGGCTGTCCTGGAGAGTGTCCTGCGTCATACTGACAGGCTCCCTGATTTAAATCTAGAGCTTTATCCAGCCCCTCGGGAGAGTTACAGCTCTCTGGGTGTCCTTCACCGGGAAAGATTTGCTCAGATAAAGGCTAAGCTGAGGGTGATCCTTACATACTTAGAACGTCCCAGGAAGATTTGGGTTAGCCCCAGCCCCTGTCCTTACTGTGGTGATGACATGTGTGGTCATCTGAGTCCCAACACATAATTCTGTAATACACTGTGTAGTCGGTTGCTTCTATCAGAAGCTTTCTTCTGGACACTTGAAAACTGAAATCTAGGTCATACATCCATTATGAAGGGAAAACACAGCCCTGGTTTCTGATATAAGCTCAGTGTGATTGAAAAACCTGATCCAGCAGGGGTGCAGGATTCGAAAAGGGAGTGTTGACTTGAGGAATTGATGTGACTTTTTTAGATATGTGTTTATAGAGTCAAATATGAAACTGAGTTCCTGGAAGATTCAGTCTGAGACACACATGTTCCAGTTATTTCTGTATGCACACTTGTAGAAATGATCAGAAATAAAGAGACCTTCAGTGTAAATGATAAATGCCATCCATGATATTATTCTGCTTTCTGTATTTACATCTCATGGATCTCCAGTTCCTGGTGGAGTGGAAGCCCTCTGTTGTGTATGATCTGAAACTCCATCATTCCCTAGTTATCTTTTTTCTTCATGGTTTCCTTACTTAGTTCTGGTGGTTAATACAAATAGCAAAGGAAATACACTCAGTGGTCCTCAATAGCACATCCTGTCAAGAGTGGGTACTTACATGCATATTCCTATCAGAAAAATACTAAAATCATACAGGCATGAAATATGGTTTTGTTATGTTTATACCAGAAGTATATTTCAGAAGCATGTCTTTTGAAAGCTGGGTCATGTCAATAAGAGTTTTATTTTATTCCCATACCTACTATTGTTCTTCCCTATCGAGGAAGACTAGTAGAGCATGTTTTGACATCAGCATATCAAGATGTATAATAAAATGTCTTTACACCATATAACTTATAGTTGGCCATTTTTATTCTCAGCTCCCTACTGTCTCCCTCAATCAGCTGCAGATTCATTATAAAATATTTCTTATGATTCTCTGGATCTCCTGTCTTACTAGTCTATAATGATGCAGAAAATATTTTTCCCTGTTCCCTCTTCTCATATCTAGATATGTACTATTACAAATATTCTCTATGTGGTTTTAAATGTGATTGATAGCCTCAAGATATTTAACTGTGTTAGAAGCCTGGGTTCCCCTTGGGTAGTGCAGGAGACACTATTTTATAAAGTAGATGGGCTATAAGGTATATAGCTCGTTACATTTATAAATTCATAATACAGCGAAGAGACACAAGACATAAACCATTTGAAAACAAGTTAGAACAAATTAAATAATGATTAGTGAAAATCAATTGTGGTCTGGTGGCAGTAATTCATCAAGTCCACAGGGGAGCTAGAGAAGCCAAATTCTGGAGGAATGTCAAAAGAAGCCCATTTGGCAGTCTATTGTCATCATGCTGAATAAAATTTGTCTTCAGCACTTAACCCCATGTCTGTCTCTGATTTTCTTTGGCACAATGATGACAGCTCAGGCAGGAAAGGTCCTTCTGCATATCCCCCAGATTCCCGCATACCCGAGAATGACCAACTTGGAATCTGGCCACTGTGGCAGAGCTCCATATCAGCCCATGAGCTTTCTTCAGAGACTAATTTTCTGATTGATTGATTGATTTTGTTCTGGCTGTGCTAGGTCTTCCTTGCTGCATAGCTTTCTCTAGCTGTGGTGCACACAGCTGCTCTTCATCGCAGGGCTCGGGCTTCTCCTTGTGGTGGTGTCTCTCGTTTTGGAGCACAGGCTCCAGTCCACAGGCTTAACTTGTTGCTACACATGGGCTCATGGTTGCTGCTCATGGGCTTAGTTGCCCTGTGGCATGAGACATATTCCTGGGCCAGGGATTGAACTGGCATCCCCTGCACTGTAAGATAGATTCTTAAACTCTGGACCACCTCAGAAGTCCCAGGTTTTTTTAAAAACAGTTTTTGTTGAACTATAGTTAAATCATTGTGTTTTTACTTAAACACACAATTAAAAATAAACACAATTTAAACACACAATTATAAATAGTTTTAGTTAAATTATTGTGTCTCATCTTAACTGTAAGGCAAAGTGACTCAGTTACACAAATATATATTTTTTTTTCATCATGTTTATGTTTAAAATGTCATGAGTAGAATCCATTTTAATGCTTTTTATGTAAAGGTCATGAGAGAAATATGGTGAAAGCAATCTTCCCCAAAGTGACTCAGACAGAGAACACCCTTCAGGGAGTCTTCACCTTGGTGGTCAGAGGTGTATAAGAATTGTTCAGGCATCAAAAAACTGGGGTGCGTGACAGGCATGGAAAATTCTTATAGATGGAGAAAAGGTCTCCCTTTGCATGTGACATTCAACTTCAAAGAAATCCTTGTATGATGTGTCTCAAAGTGGGAGTCATCCCTGAACGAGGTAGTATGCTAACACCATAAGAGCTTCGGTATTAAGTGCAGAAAAGATGTTGGTATTTATGAAGAGAAATAGCAGAATTTTATTTCTGGGCCTAATGGTGTCAACTTGATCAGAATCTGTGTGGATTTAGCTAGGTCTGAGGAAACAATAATCATCTAAATGCAGTAGAAAAGGGGCCAGTGAAATTATGATTTATTTGACTTCTAAGACCCCTGAAAAATGGAGGGGGAAATAGCCATCTGGAAAGTGTCCTCAGTGAGAACAACAACAACAAAAAAAAAAAAACAAAAGAAAACCTCTGGATGGCAGGGTTATTGGGGACTGAAGCAGGTTCATTTCTTCTCTGATTCCAAGTTCCCAAAGAGCCCGCAGTGCCCACCCTCAGTGTGCTGTGCTGATCTCAACTCTCTGGGAAAGAACAGCCTCTAAGGTGACAGTGTTTCCTCTGAGCCTCTCTCTTTTCCTTGAAATTTATTGCATTTCTTTTTGTGGCCTTGGGTCTTCACTGTTGTTCCTGCTTTTTTCTAGCTGGGGCAAGGGGCTGCTCTCTAGTCGTGGTGTGCAGGCTTCTCACGGAGGTGGCTTCTCTTGTTGCAGAGCAAACTCTAGAGTGCTTGACTTTCAGTAGTTTCGGCTCCCAGGATTTAGAGCACAGACTCAACAGTTGTGGCTAATGCTGCTGCTGCTGCTAAGTCGCCTCAGTCGTGTCCGACTCTGTGCGACCCCCAGAGAGGGCAGCCCACCAGGCTTCCCCTTCCCTGGCATTCTCCTGGCAAGAACACTGGAGTGGGTTGCCATTTCCTTCTCCAATGCATGAAAGTGAAAAGTGAAAGTGAAGTGGCTCAGTCGTTCCCGACTTTTAGCGACCCCATGGACTGCAGCCTACCAGGCTCCTCTGTCCATGGGTTTTCCAGGCAAGAGTACTGGAGTGGGGTGCCATTGCCTTCTCCGACAGTTGTGGCAAGTGGGTTTATATGCCTCATGTCATATGGGATCTTCCCAGACCAGGGATCAGACCCATGTCTCCTGCATTGGCAGTCAGATTTTTTATGACTGAATCACAGGGAAGCCTTCTTTTGCTATCTTAATATCACCCAGAGTAGTGTATTTAAATTTCCCTGTTTCTCAAAATATAAAAATGAAAAAGAAATCTTTATTTTCCATTGTTGTGATCATTCATGATGTCCCTTTAGGAATGCTCAGCTCCAAACTGTCCAGAACCACTCTTACTCTCACTGAGGTTTTGACCTGTCTACCTTCAGAGAAGGCTTGGCTTAGGCCTGGAAAACCAATCACATCCCCCAAAGCTCCTCCCTTGCTGCCCAAATAGGCTTAGAATCTCCTGTGTTTCCTACATAACACCTGAGTGAAAATCTCATACAAGAATGAGTGTATTTTGTTTTCTTTGATGACAACACCACTGCTTTCATGAGCTGTTTTAACTCAAGGACATTTTGCTAATTTTGACTTGACCAAAATTCCCCCAACAATGATTCTGTCAACTTTTGTTCTTTCTTGGCCAAGGGCAGGAATCAATAATCCCTTTCATGCTTGATCCACAAGAATATAACTGTCCATATTAGTAGAATACAGTAAATATTTGTGAAGTGAATCAGTGAACAGGTCCTTGATTACCTGACCACTCCATCAGTCTCTGTTTGGTGATGTGTATATGATTCAATCAACTAATCTAGAGAAGTACGATGATCCAATCAGGGTCAATCCAATGGTCCCTCTGTAATCTAATCAGATATACTGTTCCAGTTGGGTTAGCAGTGGGACAGAGGGATGATAGAACAAAAAGACTTATAAAAGTCTCAAGCACTGGAGAAGAGGTGCAGAATTTCCTGGCTCTGGAGACATCAGAGGGGTTCTCACAGGGTTTGAATTGTGAGCACCCCACCAGGCACATTAGAGCAGTAAGTTTCCACCCTCATATAAGGATGCTCTTCTCTTACTGGTGGTGGTGGTTTAGTCGCCAAGTGGTATCCGACTCTTGCGATCCCATGGACTGTAGCCTGTCAGGCTCCTCTGTCCATGGGATTCTCCAGACAAGAATGCTAGAGTGGGTTGCCATTTCCTTCTCCAGGGGATCATCCTGACCCAGGAATCGAACCAGGGCCTCCTGCATTGCAGGCAGATGATTTACCAACTGAGCTATGAAGGAAGCCTTCTCTTCTCTTACCAGTGGTTAGCTAATCTTGAAGGGTGCCATGTATCCCTAGTGAAGGAGAGAGTTGTTAAAAAAATCAGTTCTTTCCAATGAACACGTTTCAGGTTTAATTTTGCCTCTCAGTGTAGTTTTGCCTGAACTCAAACATTTTAATTAGTGCTTTAACTTCTATCATTTTAAAATATCTTGTAAAGACATGTAACATATGTATTTAAAATATCTTTTTGGAGTTGTGTTTCATGAGTTTCACCTACACAGTTCTGACACACATGGCATTCATGTTAGGGGTAACTGAGGATGGAGGCTGCGTTGGTCCACATGACCTTCCTCGTATTGATTTAGGGCTCTAAATGATGCTCTGACGTCATTCCCTCATAAAGACTGGAGTGGGTTTTCAGAATTCCTGCTACCCACTTCCAGGTGGGACTTGGATTAATCCAAGCACTGTATGAACTGAATGGGCTGGTGGTTGCCATTCCTCCGGATTGGTACTTGTGAGAGGCTTGTTCTGAATCCAGTAGGGAAAGAGCTATATCATTGTGCCCTTGAGGCCTGAATGGCATGTGGCCTAACAGGCACGTCCACCCCTGCCAGAGCAGTGCTTAGTCCTGAGTAGATTCCTCTGAAGGGTTGGGAGATTGTCTTAGGTCTGCTCCTGCTTGGCCTGACATGGATGATATGCTCACTGGCATTTTCCACAGGATTCCTCCTGAAGCAGAGTCAGGATGAGTGTTCAGAACCCCCGTAGGCTCCTGGACCTGGAGAGAATGCACCTGCTCAGGGAAGATGCCTTGGTCTATTCTTATCTGGAGTTTCTGCCCAGGGAGCTCTTCCCACCCCTCTTCATGGATGCAACCCATGGTAGACACATCAAGACCTTGGGATCACGGTGCAAGCCTGTCCCTTTGTCTGCCTCCCTCTGGAGGGCCTCATTGCCCTGCCTCATGTGGGTCCCTTATGAGCAGGGCTGGAAGCACTTGACGTCCTGCTGGCCCAGAAGGTTCACTCCAGGGGAACAAGATCCAGGTAGCTTGATAGGGTCCTGGGCATCCCGGAAGAGACTTCTGGGGTGGGCCAATTCGGCGACCCATGGACAGACCCGAGGGCTCTGAGGGTGGCAATGGAGAGGCTTAGAGGCCTTGGCTCAGTGTGAGAAATGCCTTCCTGATATGTAAGGGTGCCTAAGATGCAAGGGAGGTTGAGAGAACATGCCCCATCTCCTTCCCATGAGGCCTAATCCTACTAGAAGTGGAGACCTGGAGAGGAAAGGGGGAGAAAGGGAGCTGGAGAACAGAGAGGCACAGAGGGGAGCTGGTGAGGAAGCAGGTGACGAGAGAGACGTGAGGGAAATAGAGAGGGCAGTCTGTGGTCTATTTCTGAGTCTGTGGCTGCAGTCTGTGTGGATGGTAATGCATCCCTGTCAATCTCCTGGTCCTCATAGGAGGTGCAAACTGCAGGTGCTAGATTCATGGAATACTGGCCAGAATTTCTGGAGCGTGTGGTCTGGAGCCAGCACTCAAGGGGGCTCACACTCAGGAATGGCACCAGTGGTGGAGCAGAGCTCAAGGACACAGCAGGCCTTGGCTCCCTTAAAGGATACACAGACCTTTGTCTGAAGAAAAGGACCCTGGATAACTTCCTCTCCTACCTCCCCAGGTGGGTGGCACAGAGAAAAGCCTGAACACACCTGTGCTGTAAGAAGCAGATGATCTCTGCAATGCCCCTGGACAGTATCACAAAGGTCCTGAATATGGTGCAGCTGGACTGCATCCAGGAGGTGCAAGTCACCTGGATCTGGCATCTGTCCATCCTGGCCACGTTTGCTCCTCTCCTGGGTCAGAGGAGCAACGTGCAGAGACCCCGTCTCTCCCCCATTCACAGTCTGCCCGTGAGGAGCAGCAGCAGGAAGTTTTTGGATCCCCCCCTCAGTTTCTAAGCTGCACCATCTCCAGTCTGTCTATCTGGACTCTCCCTCCTTGTCTGAACCTGCCTGGACCAGACGCTCAGGTGAGGGTGGACCGCTGCCTGGGAAACAGTGAACACAACACTGGCATGTCAAGCACACTGGGTCCTTTGTGTTTCTATCCTGAGCTGTGGTATCACTTCACCTCGGAAATCAAGGGGAAGGAACAGAGACAACACACTAGAAATCTCTGGATGGGGCAGCTTGGATCCAGTGAGGGAAGGCATGGGTTCTTCCTTAGGAAGGGAAAGCTATGTCAGATGACTAAGAAAATAGGTAAGTGAAGAGGGCATTAAAGAAGGGACACCACCTCAGACCCGAGCTATTTGCAAGACAAGGTCTGAGGAATTCCCTGGTGATCCAGTGGTTAGGACTCTTCTCTTTTGGGGCTGAAAGTCCAGGTTTGACCCCTGGTGGGGGAAGTAAATTTCACAACCTGTGCAGTGTGGCCAGTAAAGAAAAATGAAAACAGAAAGTTCGGGAAAGAGACAGAGAGAAAAGCTCTGTGCTTACCAGATTCCTGAACACGATGAACTTGTCTGAAATCACTGGTCCCTAAAAGATTGCCTTTTGCTCCCGATAAGTTAGTTAATATTTAAGAAATGCATAATTCTGAGAGGATCATAGTGGAGCAGGAGCCAGAGATCATACAAACTGCAGGTGGTTTGCAGGTGATGCAGAGAGGTAGTGCCAGGCCAAAATGAGACAGGTCATTCTGGGTACTGACCTTCAGGAGGTGGTTAGTAGGACCTTGTCTTTGGGCAAATCACTTATCTCACAACTTTAGCTCAGCTGCCACCCTGATTTCTCAGACCTAATTGCTTGCTTTCTCCCCAGATGCCTGAGGACCCAGCTCAACATGAATGGAAAGGAAAGATGATACCAGGACTGCTTTCTCCCCAGATGCCTGAGGACCCCCTTGGCCCACCCGGCAGTAACTAACTGGCAGCTTACAGAGTGTGGGAGTAGGTCATGTCTTTGGGAGAGTGACATTATTCCCATAACACCTACTGTTTCTCCCTATTCAGAGAAGAATAGTAGCATGTTTGATCATTAACATATCAGCCTGTTGTCAAAAATACTTCCTATATACATCTTAGAGTTCATAATCAACTCTCACTTCCACATCCTGAGGTTTAAGCACCTGCAGTTGGGGTACATTTATTCTAGAAAAATGTCCTAGAGTAACAGGATCTGAGCAGTTCAAAGGAATGCCAGTCAAGAATGCTGTGTATATGCATTAAGATGGATTATTATGTGAATAGAGGCTACAGAGTTCAAAGAGGCTACAGAGATGGAGGAGTCTCATGGTCTGCTCTCTCTAAAGGAGAGGACCAAAAGATCCCCTTGATAACTCAGGCCAGTGCTTAGGACTGAAAATAGGAGGAGCTCGTGATGTAACTCCAAGTGGGAGGCTAAAGGCCTGAGAACCAGGGCACTACTCAGGTAGGTCCTGGAGTCTCATCTCAAGAGCCAGAAGTAGCTATGTTCACGGGCAAGAAGAGAATGAGGGAGAGAAGACAGTACCTTGTTCCGTTCAGGCTCCCAGAAATCAGATGAAACCCAACTGTGTAGGTGAGGGCGGATGTCTTCACTCATTTGATGGGTTTAAATGCTGCTCTGTTCCTGGAACATCATCTCAAAAATACCCACTCTTATAATGTCACATAAATTTAACCAACACAGAGATCATAAACAAAGGGCACCCAAATGGAAGCTCCTGCTGAAGATTCAAGAGCTGGTATTGTTGGCTCTGGGGATGGAGTGGATATTGGGCTGGGGGGAATACAGTGGGTTGCTATTCCCTTCTCCAGGGGATCTTCCTCACCCAGGGATCGACCCCAGGTGTCCCACATTGTAGACAATTTCTTTACCATCTGAGCCACCAGGGAAGTCTTATCCTATAAATCAATAAGATGAAACATGTTAAGGCCTTGTCACTGGACTTGTTATAGAGTATGAGCTCAATAAATGAGTCTTTGCCTTCTTTTCCCTTGCTAGCAGACACCCAAAGGATTCCTCATTCCTCAGGCTTACTCTACATTCCTATAACAGGAAGGAAAGAAGGAAGGCTCAGCAC
The DNA here is from genome assembly GCF_027580195.1 of Bos mutus. Classification (NCBI taxonomy): domain Eukaryota; kingdom Metazoa; phylum Chordata; class Mammalia; order Artiodactyla; family Bovidae; genus Bos; species Bos mutus. Next base: position 120,480 of record NW_027219764.1, on the reverse strand, counting down.
ATACGTGAGGCCATGAATGGATCAGAATTCCCCTAAGCTGCTTTAGTAGCCATCAGAGGAAGGGACAAGAGTTGCTCATAGGAAAGATTCCCCTCCTCTCTGGGGACAGACATCCTGAGCCTTAGAACTCCTAGGAGACCTGCTGGTACATCAGCCCAGAGGACATGAATTAATGTTGCAAGCAGGGATATGGGGTTCAGCATCCTATAAACATCTGCTGTAAAGTAAATGCATTTGTGCTGTGATTTATATAAACATAAGGACTTCCCCTTAGCTCAAATGGTAAAGAACCTGCCTGAAATGCAGGAGAGCAGGGTTCGATCCCTGGGTCAGAAAGGTCCTCTGGAGAAGGGAATGACAAGCCACTCCAGTATTCTTGTCTGGAGAATCCCATGGACAGAGGAGCTTGTCAGGCTATAGTCCATGGGGTTGCAAAGAGTCGGACATGACTGAGCGACTAACACACATTATATAAACATAGAAGATATACACTGTCTTTTAAAATTATAAAGGAAATTTAGTGAAAGGATGCATGTGGATTTGGAGTCTCCAAAGAAAAATTTCATTAAAATGGATTTCAAAGATCATTCAAAAAATAGTTCCTTTAAAAATATTTAGAATAATATTTCAGAACTGGATTTTAATTATCCTTTTTAAGGTAGACTTTACATTGAAGAGCTATTTTGTGTTCAAAGTAAAATGGAGGACACGGTGCAGACAGTTTCCACTAAACCCTTCTCCCTCCACATGCATTGCCTCCCCAGCTGTCAACATTCCACATTCTACTGGTATATTTGTTATAACTGATGGGCCCACATTGACATATCATCATCATGCAAAGTGGAGAGTTTATATGGTACTTCCCTCTTGGTGTTGTGTGTTCTATGACTTCTAACAAGTATATAAGGACAGTGTAAAATCACACAGAGTGTCTGCTCTGCCTGTTTATCCCTCCTCCACCTCTACCCCTGGAAAAAATACTGATTATTTCATTGTTCTCCGAGTCTACCTTTTTTGAAATGTCATGTGGTTGAGCTCACTGTATGTAGGCTTCTCGGATTGGTTCTTTCACTTAGTAATAGACATTGTGGTTTCCTCCATGACTTTTCATGGTTTAATACCATTTCATTGTCTGTATATATCATAGTTCATTGGCTCTTTCACCTACTAAAGGACAGCTTGGTTCCTTTCAAGCTTTGGCAATGAGGAATAAAGCTGCTCTAAGCTTCCATGTGCTTGTGTTTGCATGGAAAGAATGTTTCAAGTCATCTGAAAGGAGCAAAATTGCTGGATTGTAAAATACCAATATGTACTAATTTTTTTTTTCTTAACAAACTACCAAGTTAGATATTGTCCAATAAATGGTAAGGACAATGTCCCTGTGGTCTCATAACTGATCACAGAGACTGGCAAATCAGTAAATGGTTATAAATGCATGATCCATAGAAAATTTTATCATTAGCATTTGGTGAAATATTATTATTTACTAAAATGCCAACTCGAGGTAAATCAATGCTAGGCCAGGTGCCAATACCACAAATATAAACATATAGAAGAAATAACTCTTCTGGTAAATATATATGTTCATGAAAATTACTTATGAAGGAAAACTCCAATTTTTACCATACTTTTTAGTTTCTCCCAAATAAAAACACTTTCTAATGCTACAGATAGAAGAAGCATCTCTCATGAACTTCTTTCTCGTAAGTGTGTGTGTGTGTGTGTATATATATATATATATATACACAAACGTGTATATATGTATTATTATGCCATGAAGAGAAAGATATCCTACCATATTCCACAAAGCAGGATGAATTTCGAGGGCATTATGCTAAGTGAATTATGTCAGCGAAAGTAAATACCATATATGCTTCTTTATCTGTGAAATCTAAATAACTGAGCTCCTCTTTCTCTTTCTTCCTGTGAGCTGTTTAACCCTGTCTCCATTTCTCCAATTCATTGTGTGCTTGCTCTAGATTTTCCAAAAGGATCATGGCTTTATTTTCAACACTGGTCATTGAAAAGACTCTGATAACAGAGAATATTCAATAAAATACAGAAAGTTGAGTGGAAATACAATAAAAATTCCCAGAACTTTGCAATCACCAGTGCTTTCATCTTAATGAAATTTCATCTTAATGAATCTTAGTGAAATTTCATCTGGACATTTCAGCATGCTGATCATGATGCTCATAGATATGAATTTCCATCTTTGTGGTAATTATCATATCTGTTAATATATCTGTTTCATTTTCCTGAGAGTGAGCAAGAAAAACAATAAAGTTCTGATGCTTGCTTCTTGGATAGAAAGCTATGGCAAACCTGGTCAGCATATTAAAAAGCAGGGACACCATTTTGCCTACATCACTTTGTATAGTCAAGCTACGGTTTTTCCAGTAGCCATATACATGGCTATGTGAGAGTTGGACCATAAGAAAAGTTGAGCGCTGAAGAAATGACTCTTTCAAATGGTAGTACTGGGGAAGACTCTTGAGAGTCCCTTGGACAGCAAGGAGATCAAACCCATCAATCCTAAAGGAAATCAGTCCTGAATATTCATTGGAAGGACTGATGCTGAAGCTTAAACTCCAGTATTTTGGTCATCTTATGTGAACAGCTGACTCATTGGCAAAGTCCCTGATACTGGGAAATATTAAGGGCAGAAGGAAAAGAGGACAACAAAGGATGAGATGGCTGGATGGTAACACCAGTGGAATGGACATGAAATTGGGCAAACTCTGGGAGACAGTGATGGACAGGAAAGCCAAAGAAATAAGCAAAGGACTAAGAGGTGCTCTTAACAGAAGAAAGAATGTGCAGGAATTGTAAGGTTTTGGATCATAGACAACACAGTGCTTTTTTTAAATCAATAACTGGAGATTGCTGAGGTATAAGCTGAAAAAGAGAGTACTAAATCAGGGAAGGCAGCAGTTGGTTTTCAACAGGAGTTTCTTTATTTATGACAATTGCTTTAGAAGCATCTACCCAGGGAAAATTCCAACATGTGGATCTCAAACCCACATGCAGCTCCAAAAATTGAAGTGCATATTTGATTGTATAATACATATCCCCAAAAGTTCCAACACCTCCCAGAGTCTACATTTCCCATTGCAATCCAGCATCCCCACAGGATCGTCTTTCCTTTCCCATTCACGTTAAGATGATGTTTGAAACCATCGATTGGTTTTCCATTCCTAATGCATCTACTGCCTAGATTTTAGTTTGAAGGTGGCCAGAAGTGAACTCTGACAGATGCATCCAACTAGGCAGGAGTGTAACAGTGGTACAGAAAGGGCTCCTCAAGATCGAATGTCTTATTGCCCCAGTGAGGACACAGGCTGGAGCTAAGCCAGATGGACCTTGCATGTCATAAATCCCACAAAATCTCAATGAGTTTATCTTGAAGCTGGACGAGTCAGCCCAGGTGGAGGGCTCCATGAGGGCTGCTGCTCTCCTGAGGGGCAGGATCAAACTCATCACTTAATTTGCTCAGCCCAGTGGTGTGACTCAGAAGCTTCTCCAGGATGGTCAGAGAGGATATTCCCACACAGACTGAAGGTCACAAGCTTGAACAGCAGGTCAGGGCAGACAGAATGGACTCACATTTGGATTCTGTGATCCCACACCACTCTAAGTTCATTCCTGGAGGGTGGCTGCAACTTGTTCCAGAAGAATGTGGAGGATCTCAGGACTAAAGTCTGGCATGGTGACCACACTCAGATCCAGGCCTTTGAGCTGACACATGTTTGGGCTCTGGAACAGATGGGGCAAGTCTGACTCTGTAAGCTGCCAGTTAGTTACTGCCAGGTGGGCCAAGGGGGTCCTTGGGCATCTGGGGAGAAAGCAAACAATTAGGTCTGAGAATTCAGGGTTGCAGCTGAGCTAAACTTGTCAGATAGGTGATTTGCCCTAAGACAAGGTCCTTCTAACCACCTCCTGAAGGTCAGTACCCAGAATGACCCATCTCATTTTGGCTTGGCACTACCTCTCTGCATCACCTGCAAATCACCTGCAGCTTTGGATTATCTCTGGCTCCTGCTCCACTACGATCCTCTCAGAATTATGCATAACTTAAATATTAACTAACTTACTGGGAGCAATAAGTCTCAAATCCCTTATGATTATACAGTGGAAGTGAGAAATAGATTTAAGGGCCTAGATCTGATAGATAGAGTGCCTGATGAACCATGGAATGAGATTCGTGACAATGAACAGGAGACAGGGATCAAGACCATCCCCATAAAAAAGAAATGCAAAAAAGCAAAATGGCTGTCTGGGAGGCCTTACAAATAGCTGTGAAAGAAGAGAAGCGAAAAGCAAAGGAGAAAAGGAAAGATATAAACATCTGAATGCAGAGTCCCAAAGAATAGCAAGAAGAGATAAGAAAGCCTTCTTCAGCAATCAGTGCAAAGAAATAGAGGAAAACAACAGAATGGGAAAGACTAGGGATCTCTTCAAGAAAATCAGAGATACCAAAGAAACATTTCATGCAAAGATGGGTTCGATAAAGGACAGAAATGTTATGGTCCTAACAGAAGCAGAAAATATTAAGAAGAGATGGCAAGAATACACAGAAGAACTATACAAAAAAGATCTTCATGACTCAGATAATCACGATGGTGTGATCACTGACCTAGAGCCAGACATCTTGGAATGTGAAGTCAGGTGGGCTTTAGAAAGCATCACTATGAACAAAGCTAGTGGAGGTAATGGAATTCCAGTTGAGCTATTTCAAATCCTGAAAGATGATGCTGTGAAAGTGCTGCACTCAATATGCCAGCAAATTTGGAAAACTCAGCAGTGGCCACAGGACCGGAAAAGGTCAGTTTTCATTCCAATCCCAAAGAAAGGCAATGCCAAAGAATGCTCAAACTACCGCACAATTGCACTCATCCACACACTAGTAAAGTAACGCTCAAAATTCTCCAAGCCAGGCTTCAGCAATATGTGAACCGTGAACTTCCTGATGTTCAAGCTGGTTTTAGAAAAGGCAGAGGAACCAGAGATCAAATTGCCAACATCTGCTGGATCATGGAAAAAGCAAGAGAGTTCCAGAAGAGCATCTATGTCTGCTTTATTGACTATGCCAAAGCCTTTGACTGTGTGGATCACAATAAACTGTGGAAAATTCTGAAAGAGATGGGAATACCAGACCACCTGATCTGCCTCTTGAGAAATTTGTATGCAAGTCAGGAAGCAACAGTTAGAACTGGACATGGAACAACAGACTGGTTCCAAATAGGAAAAGGAGTTCGTCGAGGCTGTATATTGTCACCCTGCTTATTTAACTTCTATGCAGAGTACATCATGAGAAACGCTGGACTGGAAGAAACATAAGCTGGAATCAAGATTGCCGGGGAAATATCAATAACCTCAGATATGCAGATGACACCACCCTTATGGCAGAAAGTGAAGAGGAACTCAAAAGCCTCTTGATGAAGATCATGGCATCCAGTCCCATCACTTCATGGGGAATAGATGGGGAAACAGTGGAAACAGTGTCAGACTTTATTTTGGGGGGCTCCAAAATCACTGCAGATGGTGACTGCAGCCATGAAATTAAAAGCGGCTTACTCCTTGGAAGGAAAGTTATGACCAACCTAGATAGCATATTCAAAAGCAGAGACATTACTTTGCCAACAAAGGTCCGTCTAGTCAAGGCTATGGTTTTTTCTGTGGTCATGTATGCATGTGAGAGTTGGACTGTGAAGACGGCTGAGCGCTGAAGAATTGATGCTTTTGGACTGTGGTGTTGGAGAAGACTCTTGAGAGTCCCTTGGACTGCAAGGAGATCCAACCAGTCCATTCTGAAGGAGATCAGCCCTGGGATATCTTTGGAAGGAATGATGCTAAAGCTGAAACTCCAGTACTTTGGCCACCTCATGTGAAGAGTCATTGTGTTCAAGCATGTGAGGGACTGATCTGATCTGAAGAAAAGGCAGAACTTTTCTCTCTGTCTCTTTCCCAAACTTTCTGTTTTCATTTTTCTTTACTGGCCACACTGCACAGGTTGTGAAATTTACTTCCCGCACCAGGGATCAAACCTGGACTTTCAGCCCCAAAGAGAAGAGTCCTAACCACTGGACACCAGGGATTTCCTCAGACCTTGTCTTGCAAATAGCTCAGGTCTGAGGTGGTGTCCCTTCTTTAATGCCCTCTTCACTTACCTATTTTCTTAGTCATCTGACATAGCTTTCTCTTCCTAAGGAAGAAACCATGTCTGCCCTCACTGGATCCAAACGCCCCATCCATAGATTTCTAGTGTGTTGTCTGCTCCTCCCCCTTGATTTCCGAGGTGAAGTGATTCCACAGCTCAGGATAGAAACACAAAGGGCCCAGTGTGCTTGACATGCCAGTGTTGTGTTCACTGTTTCCCAGGCAGCGGTTCACCCTCACCTGAGCATCTGGTCCAGGCAGGTTCAGACAAGGAGGGAGAATCCAGATAGACAGACTGGAGATGGTGCCACTTAGAAACTGAGTGGGGAATCAAACAACTTCCTGCTGCTGCTCCTCACGGGCAGACCATGAATGTGGGAGAGACAGGGTTTCTGCACATTGCTCGTCTGACCCAGGAGAGGAGCAAACGTGGCCAGGATGGACAGATGCCAGATCCAGGTCACTTGCATCTCCTGGATACAGTCCAGCTGCACCATATTCAGGACCTTTGTGATACTGTCCAGGGCCATTGTAGAGATCATGAGCTTCTTACAGCACATGGTTTGTGCAGGCTTTTCTCTAGTGAAAGCGGTGGTTTTTCCAGTAGTCATGTATGGATGTGAGAGTTGGATCATAAAGAAGGCTGAGCACTGAAGAACCGATGCTTTCAAACTGTGGTGTTGTGAAGACTCCTGAGAGTCCCTTGAACTGCAAGGAGATCAAACCAATCAATCCTAAAGGAAGTCAACTGTGAATATTCATTGCAAGCACTGATGCTGAAGCTGAAAAGCCAGTACTTTGGCCACCTGATTGGAAAAGCTGACTCATCGTAAAAGACCCTGATCTCTGTGAAGGAAAGTTGCACAGCTCAAAATAGCCTGGAATTAAAACTCCCCTCCACGTCCTCTCCACCATTCTATGCAAAACAAAGAACTCTCTCACCCAAAGAAAAAAATGGACACTAAGCCCAGCTCCCAGCCCGTCCAGCCTCTGGCCGATCTCCAAAAATCCTTGCCCCAGCCTTTTAAGAGATAACTACTCTGAACAACCTTGGAGAACAGGCCCCCTTAAGACAGTAGCTTTCCACATCCATGCCTATATATACTTATTCTTTTCTTATGTTAGTGAAGCAGCTCACTAATCTGACTGCTGCCCCTTCTCACCTTATTAAAGGTGATTTGTTCCTGTAAAGTGCCGGTCTCCTCTCTGAATCTCATTCTTTTCTGAACCTCACCCTGTACAACCATTAACATGTCCCTGTATGACAACACTACATTACACCCTGTACACCCATGGCTGATTCAAAAAACAAAAAAAAAAAAAAAACCTGATCCTGGGAAAGATTGAGGCCAGGAGGAGAAGGGGACCAAAAAGGATGAGATGGTTGGATGGCATCACCGACACAATGGACATGAATTTGAGCAAACTGTGGGAGATGGTGAAGGACAGAGAAGCCTGGCATGCTGCATTCCATGGGGTCACAAAGAGACACACGACAGAGCAACTGAGCAACAACTCAGTTCCAAACAGGACTTCAATAAGCCCAGACTCTTGCCTCTTTTCATAGAGAAAATCATGAAAAGGAACTTCCCTGGGGTTCCTGTGGTTAAGAATTCACTGGTCAGAGACAGGGATACAGGTTGGATCCCTGTCTAGGAAGACCCCACAGACTGTGGAGCAACTAAGCCCAAGCACCATGACTACTGAGCACCCGACGTGAGCCTGGGGGCCATGACCACTGATGACCACCCCCCGATCCCACACTCTGAGATGAGACGCCGCCAAAAGGAGAAGTCAACACATTTCAACTCGAGAGTAGCCCCTGCTCACCACAACCAGAAAAGGCTGCACTCAGTCAGCAAAAGAGACCCAGCACAGCTAAAATAAGCAAACAAATAAATAAGATTATAAAAATAAATAAATAACGATTGTTTAAAAGCATGAAAATCATTAATTTGAGATGTATCATGATCATCATCCACAGTAATCTTTTGATGCTTTCTGAATGTTTTTTCAGCCCCTGACCATTTGTATTCTGGCTCCCCTTATAACTTTTGAACAGTTCCTCAGAGCCACATAAGAAGACACTTTTCTGGCTACGATCTTCTGTAAAATCACTGAATAAAGCATATGTGCCATGTTTTAGTTTGTTCATTTTTTTTTGTTTTTTTTTGTCATTTGACCTGCTCTTCCAATACCTTTTCCCAGCCCACAGTGTCTTGTCCCCACTCACCTGAGTTCCAGGGATTAGATGGAAACTGTCGACTCAAACAGGAGTCACCACCTGAAAGTAAAGTCATTTTATTTCATGGGAGTATTTAAGAGCCAAGCCTGGGCTTCCTCGGTGGTTTGAGGGTAAAGAATCTTCCTGGAATGCAGGAGATCTGGGTTTGATCCCTGGGACGGGAAGATCTCCTAGAGGAGGAAATGGCAGCCTGAGAATCCTGAGAGGTGAGACCCTGACCCCTGCTTTCTTCCTGCTGCTGCCCCGCACCTGTCCTTCTACAGTGAAGGGATCAGAAGTGCAGGCTGGGCAGGTTCTGGGAAGGAAGGTCTAATGACGTGGAGCAGCCGGGTCCCACAGCCATAGAGGCAGAAGTATCTCTGGGCTTGAGTTCTAGACTCCTGGCTTCAATCCCATTTCTAGAATAAAAGGGAGATGCTGTCTGGCAGGCAGTGAGCAGTGCTTCCTGCTTTTCTCCCTGAGTCTTTTCAACCAAAAGATACCTTTAGATTTTCCTAGAGGAAAGAAATCCACTTAACATTTTGTGGATGTGAACGAACTGTGAGCAAGTCATTTTGGAAGCACTAAATCTTAATCTTAAATTAGATCCTATAAGACTGGAGGTTTATTCCCAGTTCATGTATAGGTGAAGCAACAGATAAAAAGATATTTTAGTATTTTAACAAATGTTGTCTTCTTCTATTAGAAAATTCAGAATTTTAGCCTATATTCATCTCATATGTGTATTTTCCTGCCTGTTTCTTTAAACAGTTTTTATTTTGTATTGCAGTATAGACAGTTATAATTCTGTGGTAGGTCTTCCCTGTTGGTCCAATGGTTAAGAATCTGCCTTCCCATGCAGGGGACATGGGTTTGATTCCTGGTCCCAGAAGATCTCACAGGCCCTGGAGCACCAAAGCCCACGTGTCACAACTACTAAGCCACTGCTCTAGGGCCCTGCTCCAAACCCAGGGAAACCACCCCAGGGAGAAGCTGGAGCACTGAGTTGCCCCAGCTCCCCCTAACTGGAAATGTGTCCTGCACTGCAAGAAGACCAAGATCCATGAAAAATAAGTAAATTAATCTGTGAAAAGAGAGAGAGAGAAGTTTTAATATTGTGGTAATTTCAGGTAAAGAGCAAAGGGGCTTGGCCATGAATATACCTGTGCCCATCCTTCCCCACACTTCCCTCCCATCCTGGCTGCCACACAAAATTGAGCAGAGTTCCATGTGCTCTACAGTAAGTTCCACAACTTTATATTCATGAGGAATAAAATGCCCCATTAAGACATCATGGATGAAGAGGAAGTCTCCAAATTCAACACTTTTCATATACAAGAACAATAATTGTGTGATACTAATTGTCCATGAGAATGAAAAATGAAAATAGCCAGGAAAGTTTAGGAAAAAAAGTTTAATGAGATGGCATTAGATTTAAATACATTTCAAATACATCAATAAACCAAAATAATAAAAATGTGTCATAGTGGTAAATGAATTCCCAAACAGTTTAGTATCTGTGAATTAAAATACTGACACTCAAACCATACAAGTCATAACATAATACAATTTGAGTGTATGGTAAAAACATGATTCACTTGTAACCTAGAGCAGGAGGAAGGGGTTGGGGCAGAAACCTGTAGAAATTCAGACATGGCCTGAAAACTCAGGGCACTGGGTCAAAAGAGGCTGGTTTTAAGGAAAACCTAATTCAGGTGGAGGGGTTACACATTTTTAATTTTGAGATTTTGATCAGTGAGAAAATCTCATGGACAGTTAACAGGGATGCACACACACATGGAAATGCTGCTGCCCACGTGCTGGCCCCACTTCCAAGGAAAGGAAGGGCCAGCTCCTCACCTCAGAGAGAAGGGCCAGAGACATCAGGGCCTGACAGCTTTCTTTAAGGCAAGTCTCCCACTTCAGTCAATCAGATCTTCCCTCCCCAGATCACTGCCTGAGTCCTGAGGGACAAGGTCACAGAGAAGGGGCTCACCGACCCCTGGATCCACTCACATGTCTGGCAGGCAGAGGGTGAGGAGAGCAAGCCTTTCCAGTTCAGGGAGCTCAGTCTAGTCCAGGGGGCCCCACAGCCCAGTCAGCTCAGGGTTTATTCCACGAGGCGTCATTGCATTGATTTTCTCTCAGGGTGAACATGGGGTGGATGGAAAAGCTAGAAATTACAGCTCAAGATGCCTTCTTTCCAAGAGGTCCAACTTTGTATGAAGAGGGAGGGAAAGAAGGAAGGCAATGAAAAAGCATGGAGAGACGAGCCCATGGACTTTTGCTGAAAGTTCTGTCCTTCAGGTTGTGAACTAAACTCAGTTGGAATCCGAGTCAGAGGAGTCCCTGAGGACGATGAGCTGGAGTCGTGGTCCTCCGGCTCAGAATCTCCATCTTCATCCTCACTGCTGGGGGCTGAGGAGCGGCTGCCTTCCTCCTCTTCCTCGTTTCCCTCTGATCTCCCTGAGGCAGAAGAATGTTCTCCAGTCGTGTCTGATGATGCTAACTCTGCAGCCTGAAGCCCCAGGTCCTCTCTAAGCCTTCCTTGCAGATTCCCTGATGATGGGGACTGCAGACCCATCCTTCTAATCTTGGGGTTCGGGCCCCCGTCACGCTCATGTTCTTACGCTTAGCACAGGTCGCCTCTCTGTAAGCAGCATATTCTTCAGGAGACAGAGTCCTGAGCCAGAGATCAAGGTCCACCTTGTACTGTGTCTGCAGTCCCTCCGCCTGCTTCTTATAAAGCTCCTTCTGGTCCTGGGGGACCCGCTGCCAGCGTCTACTGATCTCCACCATGCGCTCCCTCGGGGGCACCACTTTCAGCTCCCTGCTCGACCAGAGATCCTGGTGGAACTTGTGATAGCCATTCATCGGGGGCTTCTTGGGCTCTCCGTGGAATTTCCACTTCATGGGTAAACTCTTTTCTGGGGGAGACTTCACTTTTTGAACATTCTCCTGAAGCTTCTCTGGCACTTTCATTTCACTTCTTTGAGGGACACCAGATTTCTCAGGGTTTGGGACTAGATCAGGGTGCTGTGCTCTGAACAGAGCTATTTTCTCCCTAATATCCTTTGTCTCTTTCTCAAGATCCTGACTGTGTTTCACCCTCAGCTGCTCAGGCACCTTCCTGTGTTCCTCAGACAGAACCCTGGTCAGCTCCTGGTTGCTTATCTTGGGGTGTTTTTGGATGGACTGTGGTCGCATCACTTGGGAAATGTGCCGGTAAGCTGTCAGGGACTTCTGGAACAAATAAGCATGTTTCTTGTGTTTTCTGGTGTTTTCTTGTGTTTTTTTGAAAGGATTGCTAACATTTTCCTTAGCTTCCAGGACTAATTCTTTCAGTGTGCGAAACTTTCTCACCTTATGGGAAACCTCTAACCATTTGAGTTTGCACATTTCCCCGGAAAAATCTTTAAAAGCTACTTTTTCCCAGTCCATCACTGACTGGGTTGTTTTGAACGTGTGCCCGTCACTGGATGGAATGCTTTTCTCCATACTTTCCAGTAACTGCACAATGTCTTCCTTGGACCAGTCATCTTGGCGTTTAGGCATCGCCATTTCTAGGTCTTTGGGACACTTATTTGATCCCAGCAGTTCAGACACCTCAGCAGAATTTTTGTTTCTTCACTCTCAAGATTCAGCAGGTGAGTTATTTCTGAAGTCCTGCAGTGTGTGCGATCCTCTGTTTCTGTGGAGAAAGAAAAGGAAAGTTATTCTCCTATGTGACACAGGAGAGAAGCACAGCCCACTTGGGATACATCCCTTCTGTTATTTCATTTACCCTCAAGAACATAAATGAAAACCAGCCCAACCTGTGAGTTGAGAGTCCTGTTGAGCATTATGAAGCTTCTTTTCACAATTAAAAATCCTCAGGCCTGAACCCAACTTGCCTCCCAGTCTCACCACAGTGGGTTTTACATAGAAATGAACAAGAGCCTGGGGACTCACTCAAGGGACAAAGGATGAGAGAAAAGCAAGGGAAGTTTAAAATAAAAATGCCTGACAAGCAAGAGGGCTTTAAAATAGCAATGAGATACCACAGCACATGGACAAGAATGGTCAAAATCCCAAAGAAGGACCAAGTACTGAGAGGGTGGAATATCAGGCAATTTGATTCATTTCCTAAGGTGATGAAAAACAGTACAAGCCTTCTGAAAGACAATAAGGCAATTTGTTACTAAACTAAATATCCTCCTACCACGTAAGTCAGGACTCATGCTCCTTTGTATTTGCCCAAATCATTTGAAAACCTATATCCATAAAAAAGAAAAAAAGACCTGCAATGGGATGTTTATAGCCATTTTGGTCATAATCACAAAACATGAAAACAACCATAATGAATGGATAAAGCAACTCTGGTACATTAAGACCACGAAATAGTACTCAGTTCTAAAAAGAAATGAGCGATCAAGCCAGTAAGAGACATGGGGTATTCTTTTATTCATATCTCTAAGTGAATGAATCTAAGCTGAAAAACATACATATTTCATGAGTCCAACTATAAGACATTCAAGGAAAAAGGAGTATATGGGAAAAAAAGAGAAATATATGAGGACAGTGAAATAAACCTTGCTTCCCAGCAGTTAGGATGATGGGACTGATGAATAGGTGATCACAAATGACTTTCAGCAGTCTAACCCTTCTGGATATTATAGAGCTGGATACTTGTCACTGTATATCAGTGAAAACTAACAGAATGCACAACACCAAGAGTGAACACTAATGTGAAACCATAGACTTTGGGTGATAATGAAGTGTCAGTGGAGGTTCCTAAATCATAATAAACGCACCACTCTGAGACATAGTGTGATAACAGGGGGAAAACGCCTGCTTATTCTGGGAGCGCAGGATGTAGACAGGAATTCTGTACTTTCTGTTCAATATTACTGTGAATGCAATCTTCTCTAGAACACTAACACTCCTTAGGATTCTGAGCATAGCTCCCTCCTAAGAAAAGTCCAGATGGCCATAGACTGAATGTGCAGTTGAGATGATAATTGATATAATTAATCTAAGAAAGCTGTAATAGATATAATTCATCTAAGAAACATGTCATAGAAGTACAAAGGGAAGATGAAGAGAGGAGAAGGGTAAACATGTGTATGTAAGGATTGAAAAAGAGTTTAAGTGGTCAATATTTCATTTCTGGGGAGGTCAATAGACATTATAATAAGGCATATTAAATACAACTGTATACAAGAAGACCCTTCCCTTTTGACTCAGCTGGTAAAGGATCCACCTGCAGTGCGGAAGAACTGGGTTTGATCCCTGGGTTGTGAAGATCCCCTGGAGAAGGGAAAGGCTACCAACTCCAGTATTCTGGCCTAAAGAAGTCCATCCACTGGATAGCCCATGTGGTCGCAAAGAGTTGGACAGGACTGAATGACTTTCACTTCACTACTTCACAATAAGCTAGGGACTCTCTGTTTTAGCTGAGATATAAAGATGACAAAACATGTTTCATTGGAAGCTCATAAAATGAACAAATAGGAACACTGACCTGTGGAGGAGGTGCAGGTACTTCAGGCACTGGCAGGGGAAGCCCTTCTCTGCACGTGTCTCCTGCACTCACACAAGAAGAGTCTTCTGACCGCCTCTGACAGAGCAACCTGAGAAACAATGACACATCACACACAGTGTATCACACACAGTTATCTACACTAAACAAAGGTACTTACGTTCAGTGTTCTATTTTATTCTGTTAAAATGCAGTCCCTTCTATCTCTAATAAAAATGACTCTTAATCATAACATTAATCTTTGTTTAACTACAACTTTCAGTTCTGAGAACTCTAACAATTGAATTTTCTCTTCTCTTTGAAAATGACACTCTTCAATTTAAGTGACCTTAATGTAAGGGGAATCCATTTCTTTGATTAGCACATCAACATACTCCCAATCATATCAGATTTGCTCTACTATCAGAAAAGTTTTCCCGTTTGGAAACATACAAATTCCGGGTTACAATAAGATCAGTTCTGGGACTTCCTTGGAGGTGCAGTGTCTAAGACTCTGTGCTACCAGTGGACAGGACCAGCATTTGGTCCTTCGTCAGGGAATGAGAGCCCACATTCCACAGCAAAGTGTTCACCTGCCAAGACACAGAGTGCCCGTGTGGGGACTAAGAGTTTGCATGTCCCATCTAAAGGTCCCTCAAGGTGCAAGAAAGATCTGGTGCAGCCAAATTCATCAAATCCATCAATCAATTAACACACAGTTCCTTCTAATATTGTAGTTGTTTAATCCCTGAGGCCTGTGGGACTCTTCTGCAGCCCTTGGACTGTAGCCCACCAGGCTCCTGTCCATGGGATTTTCCAGGCAAGAATACTGGAGTGGGTTGACATTGCCTTCTCCAGGGGCCCTTGAGACCCACAGATTGAACCTGTGTCTCCTGCATTAGCAGGCAGTTTCTTACCCCTGAGCCACCAGGGAAGCCAGCCATCTAATATATTGTGCTTCAAAATCAATGACTGAAGTTAATAAAAGTTTTCACTTCTATATCAGAGTGAGTGCAGACTTTCTTTTTCTTTCAGGTATTTGGTGTGTTACCAATGTTGTTTTCAGAGCCATCATCAGGTCTGGGTTGCTATTGGACAATTTAAAGGCAGAAACTCCAACTTTTCCTTACAAATATATTACTCTTCATGTTCTACAGCACAGTTTCTCATTCAAATTTTAGGTATCATGCTAAATGGAAAAACTGTCTAGGACTTCCCATCAAGAAATTCATATTTTCCTTTTATATCATGGAATCATAAGTTCATAGAATTACTCATGTTCACTCACAAATTCCAATGATTTGAAGGTAAGTCTATAGTTTCAGAGTGAAATTCTAAGTAATAACATAATTCTTATGAACTAGATTTTTCATTTGCTTAAGAAATTCTTAAGCCTGCTACTGCTGAATTAAAATTATTCTTTTTAATTTTTGAGGGAAAGAAATATGAATCCATCTACTCAGAACCATTTACTCACCAGAAAGTTGTAGATTTGGTCTCCTCAATGCTGGTATGAAAATCAGTCCCATCCAGTCAGGAGTTCTGTGTTCTCTGGATGGGTCAGCAGCTGTAACTTTCAGAGCTGTCCATGGTCCAGCCAACTCAGAACACCTCTGAACAGAAGAAACAGTGCATCTGAGATCCCACTATCAGGACCCTTGAGGCCCCTTCCTGATTAGATTACCACAGTCCCCTTGGATAAACCCAATCAACACTGTTGCTGCTGCTGCTGCTAAGTCACTCATAGTCGGCAGCCCACCAGGCTCCCCTGTCCCTGGGATATAGAAAGAAAGAACACTGGAGTCCCAGTCCTTCTCAGTGATTTTAAATTGAACACCCATTCCTCCTGATCCCCTAATTTTAATGGACTGCAGCCTACCAGGTTCCTCCATCCATGGGATTTGCCAGGCAAGAGTACTCGTGTGGGTTGCCATGCCTTCTCTGCCAATCAACACTAACTACACTAAATCTCTCTCTAATCTCTATATGTTAATAGAATCCCCAACTGAAGTCCTAGTCCTCATCACTGATTTTATATTGAATACCCATTCCTCTCTGATTTTAAGGATCTTGCATTCTCCTTAAATTCCCTCCATATTTGATTTTAGTTTACTAGGACATTTGAATATGTATCCTTCCATGTTTTGATCATTTCTGCCCTTTATTCACAAGCTCTAGGGTTTAACAACATATCAAATTTACAGTGGTCATTAAAACCCCTTCAGTTCCAATCCAAATTTATCTATTCTATATATTTTATCTATAGAATAGATAAAAATATGAATAATTATTGTAGATTAGTTTGGGAATTTGAGAAAAGAGCCTCCAAATTCTGGCATCCAAGATTGATCTAATTCTGATTTTAGAGTGATTAAACAGGAACATTGCATTTTACAAAATTACAGTTGTTTGTTGAGAACAATTTGATTCACCCAACATGGTCAAAAGTATATCTAGCTTGAAATGACTAGTTATTAGACCAATAACAGATTTCATAACAGTCTTGAAATTGATTTCTTCTATTTCCAAATTATATATAAATATACTTTTAAACTAGTACTTGTGAAACATGTAAGAGTAAGATATAATTTGGAAAACCTAAATCAGTGAAATATTTTGATACATAGCTTCAAATAATGGTAAATAACTGGCATCATTGTGGGTATATACTTTTACTTATGGATGTGCACAGGCAAAGCTGAAATCATATATCAAAATATACACTGGATTGCTAAACTTTTGGAGGATTCATGGTAGTTAGTAGATGGGATTTGCTAAAAATAAATGTTTCATCTCTATACATATAATTCATAGATTTTGATGAACTGCTCTTGAAAAAGCACAGAGATTTTTATTACATATATGGCATTCACATAAACAGTTTGCAGAGGTCAGTAGTTCTAATTAGTTTAATAAAATATTTTATCATCATAAAAATTAAGGGAATCAACAAATGGTGCATTGTTTATAATACAAAATTAAGATTAAATATTAGTAGATTAGTTTAGAAAATATTAAAAAAAATCCAAAATGTTCAGGTTCCAAATAAGGAAAGGTGTACATCATCCTGAACCTTGTTCCCTTAACAAGTTCAATGTCAGAGTACATCATGATTGCTGGCCACCTGGCACTGTCCCAAGAACCAGAGCCTTTGGAAACTGTACAGCCAGATACACCAGATTTCCAGCCTCCAGATCTGTCATGTGGGGTCAGGTTTTAAGCAACCCCATTGGGGTTGGGTGCCTAAAAACTGATAATGAATAGTGACTTCCAGGGACAATGGAGGGAGAAGGCAATGGAAACCCAGTCTAGTACTGTTGCCTGGAAAATCCCATGGATGGAGGAGCCTGGTAAGCTGCTATCCCTGGGGTGACTAAGAGTCAGACACGACTGACTGAGTGACTTCCCTTTCACTTTTCAATGGAAAACATTTTCACTCCAATGTTCTTGCCTGGAGAACCCCAGGGACAGGGGAGCTTGGTGGGCTGTCATCTATGGGGTCCCAAAGAGTTGGACACGACTGAGTGACTTAACAGTAGCAGGGACAATGGCTAGGCCTTCATTTTCTCAACTTTGAGGTCCTTCACCACTTCTTCAGTTCAGTTCAGTCGCTCAATAGTTTCTGACTTCTTGTGATCCCATGGACTGCAGGATACCAGGCTTCTCTGTCCTTCACTAGCTTTTGGAGCTCACTCAAATTCATGTCCACTGAGTCTGGGGTGCCATCCAACCATCTCATCCTCTGTCATTCCCTTTTCATCCTGCCTTCAATCTTTCCTGGAGTTGGAATCTTAACTAATGAGTGACTTCTTCACATCAGTTGCCCAAAGTATTGAAGCTTCAGTTACAGCACAAGTCCTTCCATCGAATATTCAGGATTGATTTCCGTTAGGATTGACTGATTTCATCTCCTCTCAGTGCAAGGGACTCTCAAGAGTCTTCTCCAACACCACAGTTCAAAAGCATCAATTCTTTGGCACTCAGCTTTGTTTATGGCCCAACTGTCACATCTGTACTTGACTAGTGGGAAAACCATAGCTTTGACCTGATGGACCTTTGTTGGCAAAGTAATGTCTCTGCTTTTTAATATGCTGTCCAGGTTGGTCATAACTTTTCTTCCAAGGAGCAAGCGTCTTTTAATTTCATGGCTGCAGTCACCATCTGCAGTAATTTTGGAGCCCAAGAAAATAAAATTGGTCACTGTTTCCATTGTTTCCTTATATCTATGCCATGAAGTGATGTGACCAGATGCCATGATCTTCATTTTCTGAATGTTGAGTTGTAAGCCAGCTTTTTCACTCTCCTCTTTCACTTTCATCAAGAGTCTCTTTAGTCCTTCTTTACTTTCTGCCATAAGGGTGGTGTCATCTGCATATCTGAGGTTAGTGATATTTCTCCAGGCAATCTTGATTCTGGCTTGTGTTTCATCCAGCCTGGCATTTCACATGATGTACTCTGCCTGTAAGTTAAATAAGCAGGGTGACAATATAAGGCCTTGACATACTCCTTTCTCAATTTTGAACCAGTCTGTTCCATGTCCTGTTCTAATTGTTGCCTCTTGAACTGCATGCAGGTTTCTCAGGAGACAGGTCAGGTGTTCTGGTATTCCCATCTCCTTAAGAATTTTCCACCATTTGCCGTGATCCACACAGTCAAAGGCTTTAGTGCAGTCAATGAAGCAGAAGTAGATATTTTTCTGGAATTATCTTGCCTTTTCTATGATCCAATGGATGTGGCAATTTGATCTCTTGTTTCTCTGCCTTTTACAAATTCAGCTTGAACCTCCAGATGGTCTCAGTTCATGAAGCCTGGCTTGGAGAATTTTGAGCATTACTTTGCTAGCCTGTGGGGTGAGTGCAATTTGTGTGGTAGTTTGAACATTTTTGGCATTGCCTTTCTTTGGAATTGGAATGAAAACTTATCTTTTCCAGTCCTGTGGCCACTGCTGAGTTTTCCAAATTTGCTGGCATATTGAGACCAGCACTTTAACAGCATCATCTTTTAGGATTTGAAAGAGCTCAGCTGGAATTCCATCACCTCCACTAGCTTTATTTGCAGTGATGCTTTCTAAGGCCCACTGACTAAGCACTCCAGGATGTCTGGCTCTAGGTGAGTGATCACACCATCATGGCTATTAGAGTCACTAAGATCTTTTTTGGTATAGTTCTTCTGTGTATTCTTGCCAACTCCTCTTAATATCTTCTGCTTCTGTCAGGCCCATACCATTTCTGTGCCTTATTGTGCCCATCTTTGCATGACATGTTCCCTTGATAGCTCTAATTTCCTGAAGATTTCTATTTTTTCCCATTATGATTTTCCTCTATTTTTTTGCATTGATCACCTAGGAAGCCTTTCCTATCTCTCCTTTCTATACTTTGGAGCTCTGCATTCAGATGGATATATCTTTCCTTTTTTTCTTTGCCTTTTGCTTCTCTTCTTTTCTCAGCTGTTTGTAAGAAGTGACCATGTTCCTGTAGAACTATGGATGGAAGTTCATAACATTGTACAGGAGGCAGTGGTCAAAACCATCCCCAAGAAAACTATTTTTAGGCATTGGGTTAACTCCTGTTATATGGATTAACCATTTTAGTATTCTCAGCAATATTCACTAATTTTTACCCCAGTTTATAAAGAGGCTACTTGACATACTGTGGGTAAAATATTACTTTCTAAAAATCACATATGGAACAAATGTTTGATGCAGGGCTTAAAAATAGATATTACTGGAAGATAAAAAAATAGCTTTTCTCTCCATGATTACCATTAAGGTTTTATTTTTAACTGAACATAGCAAAAATTCATTGTACCTGGATCAGAACTCACCTCAGTACTGTTACAGAGGTCTTCTCTCTGTTCAGTAAGTAACTCTGTTAAATTCAGTTCAGAGTTTAGGTGCTCACTTCCTGGTGGCAAACACCTTCAAGTCTCCACAGTCCAGTCAATTCCAAAGGCAACAGCTCTGGGCTCTGGAGAAGAATGAGCTTGGATCTTTGCTGGATGCTTTATATATCCTCTGAAGACCAGGTCCACTTCCTCAAAGTGATAGTGTTATCAACCCTGCACAAAGGTGCAGTAGCACGAGATTAGATTTTTCAAGAATTGTAAACACATCTAGATGCCAAGGATTGAAGTCAAACTTTCTGAAATTTACTTAATCCAATTACCATAATCCAATCTCAGGTAAAGAATCACAGATTGAGTTCACACTTCAATCCATGAAGTTTGGTTAATAAATGAACTCTTTAATTATAAATTTCATATCTCCATTTATAGAAGTTTATTATAGTCCTAATTGAAGCGACCCACTAGTTTTGGTTACCTGTCTGAATTTGCCTGCATTACTTCCTGGATATTCCTTCAGGAAGAGGAGTTCTTCACATTCTGTCTTTCAACCCAGAACAGTCAAGCTCCCCAATAATACCACTTACTACTCTTGCCTTCTGCTGTTTGATGGATGTGTTCAACCCCTTCAGAACTAAAGTCTCTTAAATTTTATTCTTTTCATTCAGTTTTCCATGAAATTCTTCCCTCCGAGGCTCATTTTGGTTACACACTATTGTTTTGCTCTGGCTATAACTGCACACAGAATAGCAGGATGGTGGTTATTCTCTAAGACTCTGTTCTTTTTAGTCATTCCCTGCATATCATCTCATACCCTTTCATTCTATTATTCAATATGTATCTATATTTGAAATACTGATGCTAGGTTGTGAAGTTAAGGATTATTGCATAGTTGTACACTGCAGGATAGACTAAAAAAATCATAGACAATCTGTGAAAGAAATGTGATACTGTCTATGAAGTTTGGACAACTATCTTTTAAGATTTTCTTTATTTTGACTCTGTTTGCATTCTATTCCTCAAAACATTTTCATATTTAATCAAAGATGGGTCATGGTGCTCCACTCAGAGAAAGATACTAGATGGGAAAATTTCTTTACTTATTTTTAATTTTTTGAAATATAAAGTTGATGTAAAATATTGTATTAGTCTCAGGTGTATAGCAAAGTGAATTATATATATATCTCACCTCTGTTTTCCATACTGTTCATGAGGTTCTTGAGGCAAGAACACTGAAGTGGTTTGCCATTCCCTTCTCCAATGCAACACGTTTTGTCAGAACTCTCCACCATGACTCGTCCATCTTTGGTGGCCCTGCAAGATATGACTCATAGCTTCCTTGAATTACACAAGCCTGTGATCCATGCAATCAGTGCAAGAAGGCAAAGTGCTTGTCCAAGGAGACCTTACAAATAGCTGGGAAAACAAGAGAAGCAAACACAATAGAGAAAGGGAAAGAGATACCCAACTGAATGCAGAGTTCCAGAGAATAGCAAGGAAAGGTAAGAAATGAAAAGAAATAGAGGAAAATAGGAAAGACTAGAGATCTCTTAAAGGTAATTGGGGATACCAAAGGAACACTTCTTGCAAGATGGACACAATAAAGGACAGAAATATCAAGGACATAACAAATCAGAGAGATTAAGGAGCAGTGGCAAGAATACACAGAAGAACTATACTAAAAAGTGTCTTAATGACCTGGATCACCACAATGGTGTGGTCACTCACCTAGAGCCAGACATCTTAGAGTGTGGAAAAAGTGGGCCTTAAGAGATAGGACTAGGAACAAAGCTAGTGGAGGTGATGGAATTCAGGCTGAGCTATTTAAAATCATTAAAGATGGTGAAAGTGCTGCACTCAATATGCCAGCAAATTTGGAAAATTTATGGTGGTCATGGGACTGGAAATGGTCAGTTTTTCTTCTAGTCTGAAAAAAAAGAAATGGCAAAGAATGTTCAGACTACTGTGCAACTGTAATCATTTCATATGCTAGCAAGATTATGCTAAAGTCCTTCAGTTTTCATTTCATATGCTAGCTTCCAGATTATGCTTTAAAATCCTTCAGATAGTAATGGCAAAAACAGATGAACTTCCAGATGTGCCAAGTAGGCTGCATTTAGAAAAAGCACACCTGAGCACAGTACTTTGCTGGAAAATCCCATGGACTGAGCCTAGCCTTTGAGTAGGCTGCAGTCCATGGGGTCGCTAGATAGAACATTTTCACTTTAATCAAATGGGCCCACTCCAATCAGCCTGGAGAATCCCAGGGACAGGGGAGCCTGGTGGGCTGCTTCTATCTGTTGGACCATAGACACAACTGAAGAAAAGCAGCAGCAGCAGCAGAGAATCAGAGATCCAAAAATGAAAATTCCAAAAAAGAATTACATCTGCTTCATTGACTACTCTAAAGCCTTTGACTATGTGAATCAAATAAAACTGTGAAAATTCTTAAAGAGATGGGAATGCCAGACTGACTTTCCTGTTTTCTAAAAAGACTGTATGCAGGAAAGGAAGCAAGAATTGTAACCAGACTTGGAACAAGAGAGTGGTTCAACATTGGGAAAGGAGGATGTCAAGACTATATATTGTCACCCTGCTTCTTTAACTTATATGCAGAGTACATCATGTCAAATGCCAGGCTGAATGACTCACAAGTAGAGTCAAGATTGCTGGCAGAAATATCAGCAACCTCAGATATATAGATGATACCACTTTTACAGCAGAAAACAAAGAGGAACTTAAAAGCCTCTTGATGAGGATGAAATAGGAGAGTGAAAAAGCTGGCTTAAAACTCATCATTCAAAAAAATAAATCCTGGCATCCGGTTCCATCACTTCATGGCAAATAGATGGGGGAAAAGTGGAACCTGTGACACATTTTATTTTCTTGGGCTCCAAAATCTCTGCAGCCAATAACTATAGCCACAAAATTGGAAGCCACTTGCTCCTTGGAAGAAAAGCTATGACCAACCTAGACATCATATTAAAAAGCAGAGACATCACTTTGCCAACAAAGGTCCCTATAGTAAAAGCTATGATTTTTCCAGTAGTCATGTTAGAGTTGGATCATAAAGAAGGCTGAGTGCCAAAGAGTTGGTGCTTTCAAGCTGTGGTGCTGGAGAAGACTCTTGAGAGTTCCTTGGACAGCAAGGAGATCAAACCAGTCAATCCTAAAGAAAATCAACCCTGAATGTTCATTGGAAGGACTGACTGAAGCTGAAACTCCAGTACTTTGCCCACCTGATTCAAAGAGCTAGCTCATTTGAAAAGACCTTGATGCAGGGAAAGATTGAAGACAGGAGAAGGGGGTGACAGAGGATGACACAGTTGAATGGCATCATTGACTCAATGGACATGAGTTTGAGCAAACTTCTGGAGATAGTGAAGGACAAGGAAGCCTGGCATGCTGCAGTTCATGGGGTTGCAAAGAGTTGGACATGACTTATTTCCTGAATAACAACAAGAACTCTTTTTTAAGATTATTTTTTATATGCAGCATTCCCAAGTATTCACTTGAGTTTCCTGTGCTATACAGTAGGTTCTTATTAATTATTGATTTCATATGTAGTAATGTATATGTGTCAATCCCAGTCTCCTAATTAATCCCTCACCCCTTCTTAGCCCCAAGTTACATATTATTTTTTCTACACCTGTGATTCTGTTTTATAAATCACTATTTACATCATTTTCTTAGATTCCAATATCATATGATACTGCTTTTCTTTTCTGACTTACTTAATGCAGTATGACAGGCTCCATTTCTTGCATGTCACCGCACGTGGCATTTTGGTTCTTCTTATGTCTAAGTAATATTCCACTGTATATATGTAATACACTTTCTGCATCCATTCATCTGTCCTTGGACATTTATGTTCCTTCCATGTATTGACAGTTGCAAACCACTTGTCAATGAACATGGAAGTGCATGTATCCTTTTGAACCACATTTTCCCCTGGATATATGCCCAGGAGTGGGATTGTTAGATCATATAGTAGCTTTATTTTTGTTTCTTAAGGAAGATTTTACTGTTCTCCACAGTGGTTTACCAATGTATATTCCGATGAATAAAGGAGGAAGTTTCCCTTTTCTCCACACTCTTGAGAGAGTTAATGCTTAGGCGTCCAGGTCGCCTTTAAGGAGGAGGTGAACATTCTCACTCATGCTTTCCTTTGTGCAACAAGGTGTCTTGCCTGAGAATTGGCCTCTCTAGGAACTAATGGTCACAAGCACACTGTCTTACTGGTGGAAATGCTTTTATTTGGCTCTGTGTTAATGATTATAATTGTGACAAATCTTGCCCTGGAACCTGTTTCTCAAAACTCGTACCCCTGAGCCATTGCCCAGTACTGTTCTCCCCGGCTAATCTTGTGCCAAATTATCTCAGGATGTGTGCCTTGGGGAAAGGGTCTGGTGGAACTCTGACAATCTTGAGGTCTTCTTTTTATCTATTCTCAGCATCCAGTTGAGAAGTACATAAGGCCCCGCTTAAACTAGTGAGGCAGGCACTCTCCTGACTCTTCCAGTGACTTTGCTGGAAGCCTTCTCCATCAAGCTTTCACTGTTACTTTAATAAACTTTATTGCACAAAGTGCTGAGTGGGCCTGCATCTTTTGGTCTCGGGTTGAACCCATGCCTCCGGGGGCCACGTTCATGCACATGTTAGCAGTCTCAACGCTGAGCTTCCACTCTCCCCAGCATTTACTGCTTGTAGTAGCTTTGATTATGGTCATTCTGACTCATGTGAGGTTAGATCTCATTGTAGCTTTGGTTTGCATTTCTCCCTTAATATTGATGTCAAGAATCTTTCATGTGTTTCTTGGCCATTTGTATGTTTTCTTTGGAAAAAATGTCTGTTTAGCTCATCTGCCCATTTTTTACTTTTTTTTTATACTGAGCCACATGAGCTCTTTATACATTTTTGGAGATAAATCTCTTGTTGGTCTCATCTTTTTCAAATATTTTCTCCCATCCTGTGGGTTTTCTTTCTGTTTTGTTTACAGTTTCCCTTGCTGTGGAGAAGCTTTTGAGTTTAATTAGATTCCAGTTGCTTATTTTTAAAAAAATTTCCTTTAGGAGAAGGCTCAAAAAAATCTTCCTATGATTTATGGTAAAAACTGTTCTGTCTATGTTTTCTTCTAAGCATTTTATAGTATATAGTCTCACATTTACTATATACTATAGTAAGAGAAGGCAATGGCACCCCACTCCAGTACTCTTGCCTGGAAAATCCCATGGACC
Organism: Bos mutus; assembly: GCF_027580195.1. Classification (NCBI taxonomy): domain Eukaryota; kingdom Metazoa; phylum Chordata; class Mammalia; order Artiodactyla; family Bovidae; genus Bos; species Bos mutus. The sequence continues at coordinate 95,519 of NW_027219764.1, read as the reverse complement.
GAGGAGCCTGGTAGGCTGCAGTCCATGGGGTCACGAAGAGTCGGACACTTAGTGAGTTCACTTTCACTTTTCACTTTCATGCATTGGAGAAGGAAATGGCAACTCACTCCAGTGTTCTTGCCTGGAGAATCCCAGGGATGGCAGAGCCTGGTGGTCTGCCATCTGTGGGGTTGCACAGAGTCGGACATAACTGAAGTGACTTAGCAGCAGCAGCAGCAGTCTCACATTTAGGTCTTTAATCCATTTTGAGTTTACTGCATAGAGTTGGACACCACTGAGCGACTTCACTTTCACTTTTCACTTTCATGCACTGGAGAAGGAAATGACAACCCACTCCAGTATTCTTGCCTGGAGAATCTAAGGGACAGAGGAGCCTGGTGGGCTGCTGTCTATGGGGTCGCACAGTTTTGGACATGACTGACATGATTTAGCAGCAGCAGCAACAGCATGTGTATCAGAGCAGTCAATCCTAAAGGAAATTAGCCCTGAATATTTATTGGAATGACTGTTGCTGAAGACAAAGCTCCAATACTTTGGCCACCTGATGCAAAGAGCCAACTCACTGGAAAAGATCTTGATGCTGGGAAAGATTGAAGGCAAAAGGAGAAGGGGCCACAGAAAAGATGGTTAGATAGTACCGCCAACTCAATGGATATGAATTTGAGCAAACTCTGGGAAACAGTGGGGGACTGTGGAGCCTGGTGAGCTACAGTTTTGGGGGGTTGCAAGGCGTTGGATACAACTTAGCGACTGAACAGTTAAAGAATGTTCTATTACATATTTTCACTTGGAGCTATGTGTTCTCCCAGAACCACTTGTTTAAAAAACTATATGTTCTGCATTTAAAGAAATTAAGATATTTTAAAGTGGTAATTTAGGCTACTATATGTTTTGTGTGTGTATAAGCTGTTATTTATTAACATTTTGAGACTAATATATCTATTGAAAACAATGATCACCAGGAAAAAAAAAAATGACTTCATACACTAAAGATGATAAAATTAAAGATTAAAAGGCTAATGTCAATCAACTTCACATAAGGTGATTTAAGATACTAATATTTCAGTTATTATCATTGCTAGCATTTCCATATCATTGACATTGAAATTAGAAATGTTTACTAAAATGATGCATTTATTGAGAAACAGAGTGCATATTCCAGTCATTTTCAGAATAGGCAATCATGTGTAGTAAGCAGAAAATAAGAGAATATTTATAATTTTATGCCAAATGGCATATGACCTTGTCATATATTTTTAGTTACATCTGAAATAAGGATAGCAAGAGATTAGTTGGTTAGTTGGTTCTAGACAGAAGCTTTGGTTGCCAGTGTAGCAGTCCATCATGTAAGTTTATTCAATTTATTTCATTTTTGAGATTTTAAATATGGCATTGCTTGGTTTTAATTTGCTCTCTATTACTGTTGCATCTGTTATGCATTGTACACAAATTGTTGTTATTTTTATAATTATTAACTTTTGAGGAAATAGATGAAAATTGTCTTAGGTAGAATACATGTAATGCTGATAGATAATATCAAAACAACAGAAAGGCAAGGAGTATGTGAACATGGTTTGTCAGAACATCCATTCAAAAGCTTGCAAACAAGACATGGATGAATTTCTCTCAAATATTTTTCTTTGAAAACTTAAGAGGTAGAGACTATGGTCCCCAAAATACCCATGTAATAGTAAAGTGCTGTTTATATATTAAATAATATTAAAAACAAGTGACACAAATACATTTTCTAAAGTAATGAAAAAGTTAAATTTTATGTGTTCTTGAAGTAAGCTGTCAAGATTTTGACACTGCCAGATTTCACAGAGTTCATGATATATCTGTATTTTTTCTTTACTTTTTCTACATGATTTGAGGAGTTTCCATATGCAATAGCTGTTGTTCTTCATAGAATCATCTGTTTGAACTCCCTTTTGTATTCATTTCCTGTATTTTTGGAGGAAAGAAAATGAAAAGACTCATTGTGTAGAGAGCCTCTACCTCCCCGGACATGGAAATCCCACATGCTAATCTGATTTTTGCTCTTTCTGCAGTGGATAACGTTCTGACTCAGACAATGACCACTCACAATATAAGCCTTTCTGAGATGACTGCCATGACCTGTCCAGACAGCCCAGGGTGGAGAGACTCTTGTGGTGTGGGGAGCTCAGGCCTTCCACTTCTGGGAGGCAGTACTGAAAGGCAGATGTGACCCACTCCTCCGACTGGATTGTGGGAGTCTGTACAAATAGCTCGACAAGTCATTCCATATAGGTATTGATTCTGAAGAAGCATTTCTTCTATTTTCTATGAAGGGGAACAATCATTAATTTCTGCCCCCCAGCTTCCTACCCGAAGTTCAGTGTGTAAAAAGGCCTCTGGGACAGACTGGAGTGTTTCTGGATTATGACAATGGAGCTGTGAGCTTCTGGTGTTTCCAAAGGATCCCTCATATATAGTCTCCTTCCTTCCTCCTTCTCCTCCCATCTGGAGCTTTCGGTTGCCTTAGGTCTCCATGAATTGTCAAGTTCTGTGATGGTTTATTTGATAACCTTCTTGTCTGAGGAACATACAGCCCTGAAACATCACATGAGGCTACAGGATGATACCTGACTGTTTCTGATCTCACTGTGATTTAATGGAACATTATGATTGTGTGTTTATAAAGTAGCATAACAAGGTTTAAAGTATAACTTTGTTAATTAAATTATCTATTAAAACTCTTGTGGAACATTTCTTGAATATAATCAGTGGATATTCTGTTTACATATAATAGTTTTATTAGAATAAAAGTTGCATGCCATAAGTTTCATGTACAGTTAAAGAAATGTGTCTTCCTTGCATTGTTGAATCATATTTGAGAAGAACGAAGTGGTATATACCTCAGCCTAGTAAACTAAAGAAATGACTCAGTTTTTCTTCAAGTGTGACCTACTTGTGTGGATTCATTTATTTGACAGACACTGTGAAACCCTTTCTCTTTGTCAAACATTTGGACTTTCTCTAAACCCTAGTCATTCACCATATCATAGCTCATCAACAGCTTTTCCAGGAAGTTTTTCCTGACTGTCCAGACCAGTTTGCTTTCGATTAAAACATACTCTCTGGTCAGATACCATTTCATCATAATATTCAACAAAATTTCTTTAAATAACTAGGTGCATCTTACTAGGGGACTGCAAATTCTGAGAGAGTAAGCACAATCTTTGCCTTATTTACTTCTCTGTTTCCACTATCCAGTTCAGCACTTAGAACGTGGCACACATAAATATAAGGTGGATGAATAAGCAAATACATGAGTGAAAGAGTTAAAAGTCTGAAATATTACTCTATGGTTATTAAAGTTTTTCAAAATCTACCCAACATATTACAGATAAAATAATAATCAATAATGTCAACAAGAGATAGGAAATTGATTTTCAGAGTCATAACCAATAAAAATTCCATTAGCTTGAGATTTGAAATATCTATCATGTGATATTATTATATGGGGCTTCCCAGGTGGCACGGAGGTAAAAAATCTGCCTGCCAATGTAAGAAACACAAAAGATGTGAGTTCGATCCTTGATCAGGAATATTTCCCAGAGAGGGAAACAGCAGACAGCTCTAGTATTCTTGCCTGGAAAATTCAGCTCCAGGAGTCTTGCCTGGAAAATTCCATGGACAGGGCTCCTAGCATATTTTTCTCACTGGCAAATTTAGAAACTTCTCCCTGCTATGCATATCCGGCATCATCTTCCTTCATCATGTCTAAGTTTGAAAGTCATTATTTCATAGATTTATTTTTAAAGTTACTGACCGAATGAGATCATTTTTTTGGATAGACTTGGCACATCTCATATTTTTTTCTGTTTAAAGCTCACAGCCTAATATTGCTCCCCCTCCCATTTAGTTTACCTATTAGAAGAACATGTGTATCTACCATCTGTACAGATAAATTCTACACAAGTAGCACAAATCTATCTGTCTAAAATATGTGTGTTTGAGTAAGTTAATATAGGTAGCAGGTCATATATAAAAACTTAATCTACCAATATATTTTTTAGGTAACTTAGTTTTATTTTCTGCTGTAACCAGCACTGAAGCATCCCACTCTTCAAGCAGCACGGAAACAAAGCCAGTGAACCAAGAGATACCGAAGGCCAGTGCAGACAACAAATGAGACTCAAACAATGAGGGGCGATTCGGCTTCAGTGTGAGCTCCCTGTGTCCCCCGAGCAGCAGACAGGATCAGGCCTCAGCCCCTTTCCTCAGCTAGGCTTCTGGGAGCGGGGAGCCCCAGGTGCCAAAAGTTCCAGATCACCAGGGTAAGCTGATGGAGGGTTGGTTGATGGAAATTCAGAAGAAAGCAAGGCCTTCAGCATCCACCAACCCTCAGATCACTGCCATTCCCTGTCATTTCCTCCCGATCACTCCTTGGTTGCCGTGTCAGGCTGGGATCAGAGATCTGTGCCTACGTCCACCTCCGGGGTCGGGAAAGGTGCTGAGTGTGAGCTCTAGTCCACTTACCGGCCTGAAGACCAGTGGCGCTGCACCCGATACAAGGTTGGGCCCCGGCCCGCTCACTGCACGAGCTGCAGCGGCTCTGTCCGCCTCCTCTGCGGGCCTTGCCTCCTGGGCCAGACCGTCCTCACCCACAGCCTCTCCGGCAGGAGGCGCCATGGAGCCCAGGATCACCTCAGCCTCTCCCCAGGACTCCCTGAGGCTGCAGGGACTGCACGGCTCCTCTGGACACCACACATCATCCACCGACTTTCAAAACTGAGTCAGCTGGAGGCATCCGGCTCCCTGACCTCAGACTATACTAGTGATCAGGAGAGCAGGGTACTGACCCTGAAACAGAAATGCAGATCAAGGAGACAGGACAGGAATCGCAGAGAAAACCCACACACCTATGGTAACCTTACTGTTGACAAAAAAGGCAACAATATACAGTGGAACAGACAACCTCTTCAGTAAGTGGTGCTGGGAAAACTGGACAGCAAGCCCCACTCCAGTACTCTTGCCTGGAAAATCCCATGGACGGAGGAGCCTGGTGGGCTGCAGTCCATGGGGTCGCTAGAGTCGGACAGGACTGAGCGACTTCACCTTCAGGCATTGGAGAAGGAAATGGCAACCCATTCCAGTGTTCTTGCCTGGAGAATCCCAGGGACGGGGAAGCCTGGTGGGCTGCCGTCTATGGAGTCGCAGAGTCGGACACGACTGAAGTGACTTAGCAGCAGCAGCAGCTGTAAAAGAATTAAATCAGAGCAAACCCTAACACTATACATCAAAACTCAAAATGGATTAAAGACCTAAATGGAAGATCATGCTCTATAAAATTCTATAGGAAAACATAAGCTGAACATGCTCTGATGTAAATCACAGCAAGATACTCTTTGACCCACCTACTAGGGTAATGAAAATTCAAACAAAAATCTTGAAAGTTTTAATGAATAGTACCTTCCTATCACATGGTCCTAAATTAGTATATATTCCCTTAATTTCACTTCTGGGTCTTTATTAGAAAAAAATCAAACAGACTACATGGAAAACATATATGCACTCCAATATTCATCATAGTGAATATGATCTCTTATGTCTCTGAATATGAAGTTATTCTGGGCTCTTTTTTCCCACTGACCTCTTTTGTTGCAGTGGTATGTTTTGAAGGCTTCAAGGTATAAACCGCTAAACATTTGCTACCTATGCTTTTAAGATTCAAATTCATAAACTTCTTCAAGCTTGTAGGCTAATTTTCCCCAGGTTGCAGGTAACAGAGGCAAGTGCCTCTGAGAGTCAGGACAGTGGAAGCAGATAGGCAAAAAAAAAAAAAAAAAAGATTTTCTAAGAATGATACAAATTCACCTGATGTTTCTGCCTGATTAGTATAATATGAGAAAAAGTTCTGATGAACTCTTTCAGGTTAATGTGTATTAGTAAACACTGATGAAGCCTGTGGCACCAAAAGAGGAACTCTTGCGGGAATCCTCACTGCAGGAAGGAGTCAGTCTTGCTGTCCTTGTGTGGGCCTGTGACCCTAGAGCTCATTTCAGGAGCCATCACTTGGCGATGGTCAGGCTCAGCCACTTGCTATGAACTTGCAGCAATACACAGGTCACAACTTTCCTGTGCCGTGAAAAGAAATCAGAGAAACATAGCTATGATTTCCCTACCCTTTATAATCTTAGAATGTTTACATTTCCCAGTTTCTTCTGTAGACTGTGCTTGGCACTGATATTTTTCCATTTAGAATTCCCAGAATGTCATAGCCTGTTACTTTTTTCCAGAAAGATTCTAGGTGGAGGCTCTTCTATGAGAGACAATTTTATTGTTAAAAAGGATTTTACTGGACTCCCCTTTGGTTTCCAAGGTGTAAAGTTCCTAACAGTACAGGACTTTGCCCTCTTCTGGTCTCCTGCCTCTATGTCATCTGAAAGTGAAAGGCACTCAGTCCTGTGCAACTCTTTGCCACCCATGGACTATACAGTGCATGGAGTTCTCCAGGCAAGAATACTGGAGTGGGTAGCCATTCCCTTTTCCAGGGGATCTTTCCAACCAAGGGATCAAACCCAAGTCTCCCACGTTGCAGGAAAATTCTTTACCAGCTGAGCCACAAGGGAAGCCCAAGAACACTGGAGTGGATAGCCTATCCTTTCTTCACTGGATCTTCCTGAGTTAGGAATAAAACCGGGATCTCCTGCATTGCAGCCAGATTCTTTACCAACTGAGCTATCAGGGAAGCCCCTATGTCATCTAGGTTTTTGGTTTGTTTGTTGGTTGGTTTGTTTGTTTTTTCCTCCTGATGGCTCAGTGGGTAAAGAGTTCACATAAAATGTAATGCAGGGGACACATGAGACACGGGTTTGATCCCTGGGTTGGGAAGAACCCCTGGAGGAGGAAATGACAACCTACTCCAGTATTCTTGACTGAAAAACTCAACGGACAGAGAACCTTGGTGGGCTACAGTCCAAAGGGTCCCAAAGAGTCAGACGTGGCTAAGGGCACATGCACTGTGCACACCAAACAAGTATTTTGGAAACTTTCTCAATTTCCTCAACCCTTCCACGGCAATAAGTTTTTAACTCCAATATATACAATGAATTCAAACTTGTCTTACTCTAAAGAATATGTGGTCAACATGGGAAGCTATTAAGTGAAATGAAACTTGGAAATTAAGACAAAAATCTCTTAAATCTTCCCATTAAAGAGCTGTAACTTCCTAGACAACCTGTTCATGTTGGTGGTAGGAATGATACAGACAGGAAACTGCATGAGAGAGTGGAATTGTTGGAGGAAGAAAGGAAAGGGAGCAGCATGGTTTCAAATCTCACTAGTCTCCTCTGATACAAGTTCTTCTCATGTGTATACACACACACACACACATATATAGACATACACAAAAGTATGGATATATATATACATACACAAAAATATGTACATATGTATGTATATGTGTGTTTCGTATATATGTCTTTACATATTTCATTCTGGTGAAGTCACACCATGGTTTACACTTGTTATCCATGAAGTTGTTGTTTGGAAATAATTAAAATCCTCAAATATGAATTTCATACCTTCATTTCATGAACAATATAATAGTCTTAATTTCATTGATCCATCCAGGCTCATCACCCACTAGATTTACTTGTCTGTCTGAATTTGCTTGCAATCACTCTGACACTTCTTCAGAAAGCAGAGTCCTTCAGATTCTATTTTTCAACACGGGACACTCAGTCTCCCCCAAATACCACTGACTGCACTGACATAGCCCGCTAGTCTCTGACAGGTATTCTCAACCTCATCTGAACTAAAATCCTTTCATGTTTTATTCTTTTCATTCAGTTCTGCATGAAATTTTTTCCTTCAGAATTTTTTTATTTGCTTATTTTTTGTTTTGTTCTTTTGTTTTGGTTACACACTATTGTTTTTTTCTCTTTATGTCTGTAACTCCACACACAATAGCTGTTGGTGGTTTTTTTCTAAGACTCTATACCTATTCCTCATTCCTGCATATGACCTCATGTCCTCGCACTCTATTATTCAATATATATGCACAGTGGAAATATTGATGCTAGGTTGTGGAGTTAATGATTATGTCATTGTTTTGTACAATACAAGATTGACTAGAAAATAATAGACAATTTGGGAAAGAAATATGACATTGTCTGTTAAGTTTGGGCAACTATCTCTTCAGGTTTTCTTTATTGAACTGTGTTTGCATTCTAGTCCTGAAAACGCTTTTCTATTTATTATGATGGGCCATGACACTTCACTCACGGAAGGTTACTAGATGAGAAAATTTATTTATTTTTAAATTTTCATTGGAATATCCTTGATTTTCAAGGTTGTATTAGTTTCTCTTGTATAGCCTGGTTAATCAATTACATAAATACATATATCCACACTTAAAAAAAATTTTTTTTCCCATACAGGTTATTGCAGAGTATAGAATAGAATTTCCCGTGCTACACAATAGATCCTTATTTATTAAAGTTTTATGCATAAGAATGGGTGTATGATCATCCAGATCTCCACTTTATCCCTCCCATCCTCCACCCCATTTCTTAGCGCCTGGTAACTTTAAGCTTGCTTTCTACATCTGTGTCTTTCTTTTGTAAATAACCTCAGTTGTACCATTATTTTAGAGCCACATATGGTCAATATCACATGATATTTATCTTTCTTTTTCTGACTCAGTCATTTCTCTCCTGAGTTCACCCTGGACAGAGAACCACCATAGGGGCCTTGCACAGGAAGAGGCAGTGGGTGGGCAGTTGCAATGTCGGGGAACCTGCAGGGTTCAGGCGCCAGCGGAGCTCCTGAGAGCCTCGATGAGGTCGCAGGCCCAGAATCCACACTGACCCCCTCTGGCTCAATGGTCCAGCACCCGTTTCCAACACTGACTCTCACCAAGACCCACACATGGTGCCCGCGGATCTGAGTTCCTTTCTGACCTTGGGCCACGTTCATCGGGAGACAGTACCCTCAGGATTGCCTGGACTCCGGGGCTCCATCAGGCACTTGCAGACAAAAAGATATGGGAGTTCCCTGGAGCAGTCGGTTTAACATCCGGGAATACAGCCATTCTCCCATCGCCACACACGTCCTCCTGACTCCCTACTGGGCCTGTGGATTCCTGGGTAGACAGAAGCCAAGATCCTTCCCAGAAATGTGGGCTCTGAGCTCTGTGACCATGCGGACTTGGCATCCCTCCCGGAGCCCCAGAGCGGGTGTCCGAGCGCCTCCAGCCCCACGCCCCCTTGGGAGGGTCCCACAGCAGTGGGCCGGAGCCCACTGACCACCAGGGCGGCCCCGGCTCAGACCCTGGTGACCGGGTTCTCCTGAAAGACACGCTGCTCTTGGGGAAAGCAGGTCTCAGTGGAAAGAGATAGCTCCATCAGCAATGATGACAGAAAAAGGACCCTGTCTAAGGTCTCCTTAGGACTCCAAATGCCCATCTCCAGGTGGAAACCTTGACCCTGAGTCGGGGTTGGGGCTGCTTGTCTCCAGCCCTGCAGGTCAGAGCCCTCTTTCTGGTCTCCCTCCCACTGCAGTGACCTTGGAATTCTGGGCTGTAGGGGTTCAAACTATGGAGCTGAAGCCTTTATATACTGTTTTTGATTCAATATTTTTCTGTAGTAACACTTACATTTTTTGCTATATGTTTATTTTTCAAAATAAAAAATCAGTAATGGTGATTTCAAAACATCACACTTGTATCGTCCTCTGAAAGGCTCACATTGTGAATGGTAATTTTCTGACTGAGAATGTTATCCAAGGGAGAAAGAGAAAAACCAGGTCAGTTAATGGCATTTCCATATCCCCAGAGAGAAAGTCTCTCTATTCAGTGAGTTAGTTCAGTTTCCCTTCTCCAAGGAAAGACAGAGCACAAACCCCAGAGAGTTCAGACTGACTTTTCTAGGAAGAACAAAAGTTATTAGTATCACTACCGCATATAGAAACACCTCCAATCACATAGAGACAGTAAAACAAAAGCAAGAGAGGTATATTATAAACTGTGAAGTCTGATTTAATGTCAGCCTCTTGATACTTTGGGGCTTCCCAGGAGGGTCTGTGGCAAAAAAAAAAAAAAAAAAATCTGCCTGCTAATACAGCTGACCCAGGAGATAGGGTTTGATCTCTGGGTCAGGAAGATCCCCTGGAAAAGGAAATGGCAACCTCCTCCAGTATTCTTCCTGGGAAATCCCATGGACAGAGGAGCCTGGCAGGCTATATAGTCCATGGAGTCACAGAGTCAGACACAACTGAGCACGCACAAGCTCTGTTATCTTGATACTTTTTTTCAGGACTCACCCAAAACATTATTTTTATCTTTTAGTAGAAAGTTTTTCTTGTGTCCCTTCTCTTAAACGCATGGAGCATGCAGATGGCACTTTGCTATCATGTGGATATTTATTGGGGGATTTTCTCTACCTATTACATTTTCAAAGGTCCAAAAATTTTATAGCAATTCATCAGTGAATACAGGAAATTTCAAAAAGAATGTTCTAGATAACCATGTTCACATATCTCTTGCCTTTCAGTTACTTGATATTGATCTAATATTTAGATTCTGCATATGCTCCTTACAATTATTTGGCCTAAAACAATTTTAATCTTTTTTGTCAATTCTTCCCGATTTTACAAATAATAAATATTCTTTGTGCAATGAATAATAGACTCAGTTATAATACAGAGAAAATGAAAAACCAGCAATGGCACATTTGGGAATATAAAATCTTACCATGTTATGTTTTCAAACTATAAATTATATCCAATTTAAACTTTCCTCTTTTTCTCAGACATTATTTCAATTTTCAACTCATTGAACTTCATTCCCTTCCCCTATCCAGTCAGGTGAGGCAAAGTTTGCTGCATTTTAGAGAACAAGCGGGCTTGCTGTGATGGAAGAAGCTGAGTCACCGTGACTCCTAGAAGGAAAATCACGTCCCTTTTCTCACCTGTGGGCTTCCCAGGTGGCACTAGTGGTAAAGAACCTGCCGATGCAGGACACATAGAGCTGAGGGTTTGAGCCCTTGGTTGGGAAGATCCCCTGGACGAGGGCATGGTAATCCAATCCAGGATTCTTGCCTAGAGAATCCCACAGACAGAAGAGTCTGGTGGGCTATGGTCCATGGGGTCCCAAAGAGTCTGACTCAACTAAAGAGACTTAGCACGCACACATTCTCACGTGTTACTGTTGAGATTACTGGTTGCTGTAATTAGGGCTATCATATAGTTTGTGAAAGAAGATATGAAATTCTATCCTGGGGAGTTCAGTTCTTTCCAAACAACAACTTCTGGCTATCTTAGTCAGAGCAGTATGTGGTATTTTGGGGAGCTTGTGTACCCTGGTTGAAAAATAGAATATGAAGGACGGCTGATTCTGAAGAAATATCACCGAATGAATGTAGGCAAATTCAGAAAAGCAAGTAAATCTAGTGGGTGATAGGTCTAGATGGGTAAGACAGTTAGTCAGTTCAGTCTCCCAGTCGTTTCTGACACTTTGCAGGCCCATGAATCGCAGCACGCCAGGCTCCCTGTCCATCACTAACTCCCAGTGTTTACTCAAACTCATGTCTATCGAGTCAGTGATGCCATCCAGCCATCTCTTCCTCTGTCGTCCCCTTCTCCTTCTGTCCCCAATCCCTCCCAGCATCAGGGTCTTTTCCAATGAGTCAACTCTTCTCATGAGGTAGCCAAAGTATTGGAGTTTCAGCTTCAGCGTCAGTACTTCAATGAACACCCAGGGCTGATCTCCTTCAGAATGGACTGGTTGGATTTCCTTGCAGTCCAAGGGACTCCCAAGAGTTTTCTCCAACACCACAGTTCAAAAGCATCAATTCTTCAGTGCTCAGATTTCTTCACAGTCCAACTCTCACATCCATACATGACCACTGGAAAAACCATAGCCTTGACTATATGGACCTTTGTTGACAAAGTCATGTCTCTGCTTTTTAATATTATATCTAGCTTGGTCATAACTTTTCTTCCAAGGAGTAAGCGTCTTATAATTTCATCACCAATCACCATCTGCAGTGATTTTGGAGCCCCAAAATATAAAGTCTGACACTGTTTCCACTATTTCCCCATCTATTTTCCCATGAATTGACCGGACTAGATGCCATGATCTTAGTTTTCTGAATGTTAAGCTTTAAGCCAACTTTTTCACTCTCCTCTCTCACTTTCATCAAGAGGCTTTTTAGTTCCTCTTCACTTTCTGCCATAAGGGTGGTGTCATCTAGATGGGTAGGTGCTATTAAAACTATAATATAGTTCATTAAATAGAGATGTGAAATTCATACTTGGATAGTTTATTCCAAAACAAAATCTTCATGCATTACAAAGGTAAATGCATGGTGAGACTTTTGTCAGATGTTGGATTGTGGCAATTGGATTAAGTAGGTTTCAGACATTTCAATTCAATCATTGGCACTCTGATGTGTTTCCAAGTTTGCAAAATCTAATCATGTGCACCTATACCTTTTCAAGGAGTTGATAACCCTATCACTTGGGAGAAATGGGCGTGGTCATTGGAGAATATAAAGCATCCAGCAAGAACCAAGCTCAATCTTCTCTGGAGCCCAGAGTTGTGGTGTGTGGAGTTGGCTGAGCTGTGAAGACTTTTGAAAGTTTCTGCCACCAGCAGTGGAGCACCTAAATCCTGAACTGAATTTGAGAGTTACCTACTGAAAAAGAGTGGAAATTTTATTAACTACAACCGAAGGTGAGTTCTGATCAAAGTAGAATGAAATTCTGATATGTTAAGTTAAAAATAAAACTTTAATGGCAGTCCTGCACACAAAAGCTAGTTGTATTTATTCTGTCAGTACTATCTATGTTTGAGCACTTCTTCAAGCATTTATTCCATGTGGGATTTGCTGACAAGTAACTTATTTTTATCCACACTATATCATGTAACGTCCTTATAAAATGTGAGTAAAAATAGAAAATTAGTAAATATTGTTGAGATGATAAAAACAGTTAATCCATAGGAAAGGATTTAACTCAATGTTGAGAAATACTAGGCAACACATATTAAGTTCTCCTATTGTTTTAATATTATCATGGTCATTGATGCTATCAGTCTACAAATGATTATATTTATGCTGACTATTGTTTCCTGATTATTGTGATACTTGAACATTCACCAGTTCAAAATATGACATACTCTGATGATATGAACCGACTCCAGGAAAACTTGCTTTCCTGAACTAGAAATGACTTTTTTTTTCCTTTTTGTGTTGAAAGGAGCAGTTTTGTTATTTAAGTTGGAAGCAAGCTCTGAACTCTTTAGTGTTAAGACAGCAGATTAAAGCCAACATTGATTGTATGAAGTTTAAGTTCTTTGTAAACAAATTTATTTGTCTTTAGTAAAGCACTTCTCTCACTTTGATGACGGAAGGAACTGAGGCCATGAGGAGAGAAACGAAGGGTGTGCTAGTGTGGCTTCCAGTCAGGGAATCCTGGAGAATGAGAGAGAGACAGACAGGTTCTGTGTGTGCTTCTGTCAGAATCAGCTAATAAACGTAACTCTGAAGTCATCCCAACACTTACTCTCCATTCTAATCTTTAAGGGGCTTCCCAGGTGGTTCCATGGTAAAGTATCCACCTGCCAATGAGGAGATGCAGGAAACACAGATTCAGCCACTGAGTTGGGAACATCTCTTGGAGAGGGAAATGGCAACCCTTTAGAGGGTTCTTGCCTGGGAAATCTCAAGGGCAGGAGAGTCTGGTGGGCTACAGTCCATGGCATAGCAACAACTCAGACAGTACTGAGCACACTCACACTAATCTTTAAGCTTCTCCATGTATTAATAATTTTAGTATGATTGAAATCCTGGTTTATTTTAAACAAAAAAAGGTTGCTAAGGACTCTTACTGTATTTCATCTTTTGTATAATAGTTCAAATCCATGGTGTATGTAGTCATCATTTCTAGGTTTATTCTGGGGAGGTAAGTAAATAGGGAAATTAGAGTTCAAGACAGGATTTTGTTGAAAGGATTTATCTTTCCTGATGAGGGCAGAAGAAAGACTTTTTCTCTTACCCTGTCTTATTTCTTTCTTTAGTTTTCAGAAACATGGATTCAGACACACTGCAGGTCTTCCAGAGTGAACTCACCTGCTCCATCTGCACCAAGTGCTTCCTGGACCCCGTCACCATAGACTGTGGGCACAGCTTCTGCCGTCCCTGCCTGAGCCTTTGCTGGGAAGAAAGCCAGACCCCAAGGAGCTGCCCTGAGTGCAGGGAAATACCAGAGTGGTCTGATTTCAAAACCAACTTTGCCCTCAAGAGGCTGGCTTCCCTTGCCAGACAGGCCAGAGCTGACCACGACCACAGCTCTGAGGAGCAGATCTGTGTGACACACCAGGAAGCCAAAGGCCTCTTCTGTGAGGTTGACCAGACCCTGCTCTGTGGGCCCTGCTCTGAACTCCCTGAGCACGCAGCTCACAGCCACAGTCCAATACACAGGGCTGCTGAGGAGTCCCGGGTAGGTGATGCCTCTCAAGCAGTTTGGGATCTAGAGGCTCCTAAGTCAGAGAGGAAGATGAAGATGCTATGGGGATGGAGATAGTGGAGGTGGGATTTCTGAACATGGATCCTCACATACAATGTGTCCTCTCAGTGTTGTTGCCCAATTGTCTACACATGTGGAAATGCAGCATCCCTGGGCGGGTGGCACCAGGGACACAGGCTTCTGATGGGAGCTTGAGGCTTTCCTAGTCAGGCTATATTAAAGTGTGAGACTTAATTTTTTAGGAAATAGATTCCATTATTGTAAAGTTCCCCCAGTTCTCTAGTATTTACTTCTGTAAAGTCACAGAAGTAAATACCGATACTGATATACTATGATATCAGTATTAGAATCAAATTAGAATAATGTGGAAAACTCTGACCATAGCATTCTATGCAAGATTTCCATGTAACCAAAAACTGCCTTTCTTCATCATGAACAGGATGAAATTTATGGTGTCATCTTCTGGGTCACTAACTCTCGTGGGTATTTTGCAGGAGAAACTTGTGAAGAGAATGAGAACTTTATGGAAACTGAGAGAAGAAATGAAAATCAGTCTGAATCAGGAAGCTAATAAAACTCAGTCATTTGAGGTAAGAATAAAAATGTTCCAATTTATTTGTATAGACATTGATATGATTCTAGATTTTAGGTCCGTTTAAGTTTCCATTAAAGGATATTTGTCTCTTCCCTGGAAAAGTAATAGTTTAAAATGACTTACTGGTAATCACAATTAGAACAAGCTAATGCAAGTTGCTTTTCAACAGTGTGTTGAAACACAGAGACTTTTCTCTGCATACAAATATCTGTATAGTCTCAGGCTATAGTCTTCCCAGTGTTTACGTATGGTTGTGAGAGCTGAACCATAAAGAAGGCTGAGCGCTGAATAATTGATGCCTTTGATCTCTGGTGATGGAGGTGACTCCTGAGAGTCCCATGGACAATGAGGAGATCAAACAAGTCAATTTTAAGGGAAATCAACCCTGAAGACTTGTTGGAAGGACTGATGCTAAAGCTGAAACTCCACTACTTTGGTCATATGATGCAAACAGACAGTTCATTGGAAGAGTCCCTCATGCTGGGAAAGATTGAGGGCAGAAGAAGAGGGGTGTCAGAGGATAAGGTGGCTGGACAGTATCACTGATGAAGGATCATGAACTTGGGCAAACTCTGGGAGATGGTGAGGGAAAGTGGAGCCTGGCATGCTGCGGTCCATGGGGTCACAAAGAGTCAGACACAACTGGGCAACTGAACAACAACAAAAATGCAAGTTAGCTCAAAGAAAGCTAGTAAATAGGAAAAGCAAGGCATGAAAAGTATTCTTAGGCCAAATTTTGAAGATTTGAATAAACCTTCTCAAACATGGAAAATAAGATGACATTGCCCTAAGAGTGACACTGAAGGAGAAGATAAAAATATAGTGTTACCTAGAGGAAAAATAGAGCATATTTTATGAACTGTGGTAGATGGGGTTTATCTCATAAAAGAATATTTATAAAAATCAGGGTGAGGAGCAAGAGGAAAACAAGCTTCAGGGAAGAGGGGAAATAATTGATGGAGTAAGAACCCTGAAAAATCCTCCTAGGAAGGGAACCTGGGACTCTTTAGATGGTTTGATTTAAACAAGGAAAGAGAATAGGAATTCAGAGAAAGGACAGATAGGAAGGACCAGCAAATATTCAAGACCATTAGATGTGTGAGGCAGAAAGTTTGTAAAAAAAAAAAGGTTCTCAATGGTATTAGGGAAATAATATTCGAAGCTTTCTTTTGAATGTGAGCATAAGTAATCCTCTGAATCCACTGTCTCTGCAGAATTATGTGGCCTTAAGGAAGGCCATGATTACAGTTCAATATCAGAGGATACCTCTATTGCTTCATGAGGACGAGAAAATGCATCTGGAGGCCCTGGAGCAAGAAGCCAAGGAGATTTGTCAACAACTCAAGGGGAGTGTGTTCACAATGACTGAACAGGCAGAAAGTATGAGGGAAAGGTACAGAGACCTGACTGAGATGTGTCACAAGCCGGACATGGAGCTGCTCCAGGTGAGAAAGGAGGATCCATCCTCAGAGAGAGAAACAGTCTTCTAGACAAGTTGCTGTAACATTGAAATGTTACCTCACATATGGTTACTTTCAGCTGAGGGATGGTACTCCTTGACTCCCATTATATTTCTCAAATCCCTCTCTCATCATATCCTGGTAATCTTTGAAATATTTTTGCCCTTTTCCTAGTTCACATAGGACCAGATTTTCCAATGTGGTCAGGAGTACTATGCAGACAGATGATCCAAAATCAGCAAAATTCTGTGACCAGGGGACAGTTAACTTTCTTGGAGTAAATCTCAATATATGTTCTGCTAAACCCTTATCACTCTCCGTTATCTCACACTTCCTGGGGACACTGAGGTTTTGCCAGTTTTCTGTGCAAGATTGTTAGAAATCATCATCTGTTCCACTTCATTCTATAAATCCTTCTTATGGGTCCCTGTTTTGCTTTAATTGTTATCATAGATGGTGAGATCTCTTTGGGAGTAGCATGGGATCCTAGATGTGGCTGCATCATTGCACACACTCTTCCTGGCCTCCTTCCTTCCTTAATGTGCCCTGAGGAAGCCCATTATGTTCTAGTTTAAGCTCTGTTATTAAGATAGCTTCTGACTGTTCCTTAGAAGAGAATGAGAAAGTAATACCTTTTCAACAAACAGAAGTAGGAAAGAAGATACAAAGGGACAGAAATCTCATGAATAATCTGGTCTTTTTTTCCTTGCAGTCCTTGGGAAGTGTCCCTTCTTGCAGGAGTAAGTCAGTGCAGCTGCACCTGCCCCAGCCTGTAGTTCCTGAGTTCAATGTGTGGCCCATCCCTGGACTCATAGACTGGCTCAGACAATTCCAAGGTAACAGGCAGCTCCCTGGTTGGGGAGCTGAATGCATGTCTCTGTTCATGTTCTTTCTGAGACTTTCCTCATTGCCCAACCTGTGGACTTATTTTGGGAACTTTTATAACCAAATTTACCCTTAGAGTAGACTTCCTGTAGCTCAAACAGTAAAGAATCTGCCTGCGAGGCAGGAGACCAGGGTTAGATCCCTGGGTTCAGAAGTTCCTCTGGGGAAGGGAATGGCAACCCACTCCAGTATTCTTGCCTGGAAAATTCCATGGACAGAGAAGTCTGGCAGGCTAACTCCATGGGGTCACAAAGAGTCCTACGTGACTAAGTGACTAACAATACAGCTTTATAGTAGAATAATACACAATGTTGGGCTGGCCAAATAGTTCTTTTGGCTTTTTTCCATAAGATCTTAAAAAGAAGAAATCTTGGCAAACTCTCTGTGTATATACACTTGCTTTTTCCCTAGATACCAGTGTTTCTCACATATATATCTGGTATCTAGGGAAAAAAGCAAGTAAATAATGGGAAAAGATAATTGATGTCCAATGGCAGGCTGGCATGCTGTTGACTATTTCCTTGAAATATGTAAGTCTGTCTGTACATTCGGTACATTTCAAGTTTTAGGGAAGGGAGGTTATCACTGGTTGTGAGATATTTGGAGAGTATTAAGTTGGTCTATAAAATGATTTGTAATAAATTCAAATCATGTTTTCTGGACATTGAACAAAATCCTCTCTATGATCAATTTTATTACAAACAAGCATACTATGAAATTTTATAAAGTTTATTAGCAAGATTGGCAAAGTAAGCTGGCAACTTATTTTAACAGATTTATGCTTCTTTTGTTTTTCAAGGTATAAGAGCAGAAAATTCTCACAAAGAAACCACTTCAAAAATATGATTTTTTAAAAATTTTAGCTTAATCTTGAATTTTTTAATGAAAATCCTTGTCAGGAAAAGTGATCACTCTTGAAGTTATCATTGATATTATATTTATTATTGAACATTTTCTAATGATATGGGCAAACTATTTTTTTTCTGATAGTGAATTTTATTTCATTGCCTATTTCAAATGTTCAAGGGAAAACAATGGCCAAAACTAAGCAGTAGGTCTCCTAGATAAAAATCATGTTTTCTCCCATTTGGTCTGGCTTAAATTTTCTCCTTACGAAGACAGACAGAAGATCTTAGACGGCACTCTTGCATTCCTCATGCTCTCTTGCTGTCCTGCCTCCAAGTTCTACTTATAAGCTAAGAAACTCAGACACTGTATAAAGCTCATGGCCAGCAGGAATTTAAAACACCATTCATTAATATAATTTTGTTTCCTTTTTCCTACAGTGTACATTGAGTTGCATAATGAAAGAGTCACTCATCACCTCCCTGTGTTTGAAGATCTGAGATGTCTTCTGGCTGGTCCTGATGGTCCTGATGTCGACTACACTCCACCAAGATCTAAATATTTTCTTTCCTGGGGAGCTGAGTCATTCACTTCTGGTCAGCACTACTGGGAGGTGGATGTGGCGGGCTGTTGCAACTGGGCGATTGGACTTTGTAATGACTCCTGGGCAAGGGAAAGCAACATGGCCCTTGATTCCAAGGGAATTTTTCTACTTCTTTGTATCAAAGAGAACAGTCAGCACAGTCTCTTTACCTCCTTTCCACCATTACCTCAATATGTCAAAAAGCCTCTGGGCCAGGTGGGGATGTTCCTGGATTATGATGGTGGAATCCTGAGCTTTTATGATGTGGCCAATAGTTCCCTCATTTGTAGTTTCCTCTACTGCTCCTTCTCATCGCCACTCAAACCATTTCTTTGCTCTAGATACCCATGATCAGAGGTCAAAACCTGACCCCAGGTGTCAGGAATGTGAATAATTGAGGTTGTTAAGTAAGCGCCCACTTGACTTTCTGAAACTTCACCTTTCTTCATGAAATGTATTGCTTGATTTTTTTTGAGTTTGATATATTAAGTGTATAAATTTATTTCTGTTTTCATGAAATAAAATCTCTCCTGGAATACTGTGCAGTCATTATTCTATGTCCTGTGTGTTCACTGGTTTCTAGTCTCCCTGGAGACCAAAGAACACCTGTCATGCTTTCCTAACTTTGTGTGGTAAAGCAAGAACACAGGGTTCTTTTGACTGGCAGACTTGGAATTCTTGTCTCCCTGCTATGCATCTCTAACATCGTTTTCCTTCATCATGTCTCCATTTCAAAACCATTAGTCATAGATATATTGTTAAAGTTACCAGACTAATTAAAATCATCTTGCTGGATAGACTTGGAACATCTTATATTTTTCTTTGCAAAGCTAACAGCCTAATATTGGCCATCCCATCCAGTTTACCAATTATAAGAAGGTTTATCTGTTTATGTACAGATAAATTCCACACACATAGCACAAACATAAGTGTCTTAAATATATCTACTGAGTTAATAGAGATACTACATCATATATAAAATCATAATCTACGCATTTCGAAAAGCTTATTGAGCCGGAGAAATCTGTCTCCCTGGCTCTACAGCAATCAAGCTAGTACAGTACTGGCACAAAAACAGAAATATAGACCGGTGGAACAGGATAGAACTCCCAGAGAAACCCACACACGTATTATCACTTTATCTTTGACAGAAAGGCAACAGTATAGAATGGAGAAAAGACCACCTCTTCAGCATGTGGTGCTGGGAAAACTGGACAATTGTATGTAAAAGAATGAAATGAGAATACTTCCTTTACCATGGACACATGTGCTAAGTGGCTTCAGTCATATCCAACTCTATGGACTATAGCCCTTCAGGCTCCTCTGTCCATGAGGATTCTCTAGGCAAGAATACTGGAATGGGTTGCCATGTCCTCCAGGGAATCTTCCCAACCCAGGGACCAAACCCACGTCTCTAATGTCTCCTCCATTGACAGGTGTGTGCTTTGCCACTAGTGCCACCTATGTAAAAATAAACTCAAAATGGATTAAAGACCTAAATGTAAGGTCACACTCTGTAAAATTCAGAAGGAAAACATAGGCAGGACAGACTTTGATGTAAACTGCAGCAAGGTCCTTTTCGACCCACCTCCTGGAGTAATGAAAATGCAAATATTTTACAAACGGGAGCTGATTAAACTTAAAACTTTGTGCACAGGAACTTCTTGTGGTCCAGCATTTGGAATCCCTATTGCAATCAGGGGATGAGGGTTTGATTCCTGTTCAAGGAAGTAAGATTCCACATGCCTCAGAACAACAAAGCAGGAGACAAAACTCCTGAGCCCACGTGCTCTGAAGCCCATGCATCACGACCATCAAGCCTGCGGGCCACAACCAGAGACTCTGTGCATCGCAATAAAAGATCCTGAATGATGTAAAAGAGATCCCGTACAGCAACTAAGATCTGGGGGAGCCAAATAGATAAGTAAATAGTTTTAAATGTTTTTGTACAACAAAGAAACCATAAATAAGACAAAAACACAACCTTAAGAACAGGAGAAAACATTTGCAAATGAAGCAACTGACAAAAGGTTAATGTCTAAAATACATAAGCAACACATGCTGCTCAATATCAAATGATGAAACAACCCAATCAATAAATGAATGGTTAATATGTGTCTTGGGGTGTTTATCCCTAGGTTTATCCTGTTTGGGACTCTCTGGGATTCATGGACTTGGGTGGCTATTTCCTTCCCCATTTTAGGTAAGTTTTCAACTATTATTTCCTCAAGTATTTTCTCATGGCCTTTCTTTTTGTCTTCTTCTTCTGGGACTTCAATGATTCAAATGTTGGGGCATTAAACATCGTCCCAGAGGTCTCTGAGGTTTTCCTCATTTCTTTTAATCTCCTTTTCCCCCTCTGCTTAATTAATGATGATC
Organism: Bos mutus; assembly: GCF_027580195.1. Classification (NCBI taxonomy): domain Eukaryota; kingdom Metazoa; phylum Chordata; class Mammalia; order Artiodactyla; family Bovidae; genus Bos; species Bos mutus. Next base: position 74,272 of record NW_027219764.1, on the reverse strand, counting down.
GAACACAAAGAGCAAATATTAAAAGCAGTAAGAGAAAAGCAACAAATAACACACAAGGGGATTCCCATAAGGATAACAGGTGACCTTTCAATAGAAGTTCTTCAGGCCAGAAGGGAATGGCAGGATGTACTTAAAGTGATGAAAGAGAAAACCCTACAACCCAGATTACTATACCCAGTAAGGATCTCATTCAAATATGAAGGAAAAATGAAAAGCTTTATGAACAAGCAAAAGCTGAGAGAATTCAGCACCACCAAACAAGCTCTTCAACAAATGGTAAAGGATCTTCTCTAGATAGGAAGCACAGGAAAAGTTTATAAACTTGAACCCAAAACCACAAAGTAAATGGCAATGGGATCATACTTATCTATAATTACCTTAGATGTAAATAGGTTGAATGCCCCAAGCAAAAGACAAAGACTGGCTGAATACATACAAAATTAAGACCCCTATATATGCTCTGTACAAGAGACCCACCTCAAAATAAAGGACACATACAGACTGAAAGTGAAAGGCTGGAAAAAGATATTTCACACAAATGGAAACCAAAATACAGCAGGAGTAGCAATACTCATGGAGAAGGCAATGGCACCCCAATCTAGTACTCTTACCTGGAAAATGCCATGGATGGAGGAACCTGGTAGGCTGCAGACCATGGGGTCGCTAAGAGTGGGAAACAATTGAGTGACTTCACTTTCACTTTTCACTTTCACACATTGGAGAAGGAAATGGCAACCCACTCCAGTGTTCTTGCCTGGAGAATCCCGGGGATGGCGGAGCCTGGTGGGCTGCCATCTATGGGGTTGCACAGAGTCGGACACGACTGAAACGACTTAGCAGCAGCAGCAGCAATACTCATATCAGATAAAATAGACTTTAAAGTAAACGCCATGAAAAGAGACAAGGAAAGACAGTACATAATGATCAAAGGATCAACCCAAGAAGAAGACATAACAATTATAAATATATATGCACCCAACATAGGAGCACTGTAATATGTAAGGCAAATGCTAACAAGTATGAAAGAGGAAATTATCAATAACACAATAATAGTGGGAGACTGGTGCTATCCCACGTTGAAGGTTGTTGGGAAACGTAGTACAAAATAGCCGTAAAAGGAGAAAGTCCTTGGGAAAATGGTGAAGGGCCAGAAGTACGCAGCTTTGCACTACGGACAGAAAGACATCTCCTGCCTTTGGTTATGCTCGGCGCCAAGAGTTAATAATAAATAGGGATGTTACTTGTGAGAGCGGGTGGTGGGAGAAGCCCATGAGTCGTTTAGGGCACACTGTCCTTGAAATGTTTCTACTGATTATGTGTTAACTCCGTATGCGCTCTGCTGGCTGCATACTTTAAGCTCTGTTCCTGCTTCTATAAAAAAGCTTGACTGCGGAAATAAACTTGTCAGTCCTTGCAAGAGACTGTCCAAGTGTCCTTCTTTCAGGTTTGACGCTTCCAAGTCCCAGGGAGAAAAACCCCAACAAGTGGCACCCAAACAGGGACTTGAGAGAAAGGCTGAACAAAGCGACGAGCCCCTGCAGAAAGAGGTAAGCAGGATGGGACAACATAGCAGTAAAATTCCTTTCATTTCTATAATGCATCATTTTTTGAAACAAAATGGTATTAATGTTTCAAGAGATCAGTTGAATGACTGCTATCATACACTAGTGGAACATAATCCATGGTTCCTGGAGGAGGGGACTCTTGATCTTGATGTATGGAAAAGGGTTAAGAATAATGTTTTGTGAGCATATGGGCAAGGAGTTCACATTCCTTCTCAATGGTGGGTTACCTGGTCACTCATAAGAGCTGTCATAGAACAAACTGAAGGACATAATGTTGATTTGGAGGTAGAGACTGTTCAGTCTTTGCATGAATACGAGCTTGATGAACAAGACATGCAAGGTGCTTTGAACAGCAAGAATGTCATGCTCAATCAAACACAAACCCTGGAAAAACAACTTGAGGATGTATCTATTAAGGATGTGCCAAAACCGAAACTGCTTAAGGCGGAAGTCATTTTGTTCAGTAGACAGCCCAAATCTGAGGCTTTTCCTTCTGCTCCATCTGTAACTGCAGTCGCTAACCTTGCTCGTAGTAACCGCTTCAGTCCTCCTCGGGAGATGCCTGCTTGTGCTTTCGCTTTCCCAATACAATTTGATCAACCCGTCCAGGGTCAAAATTCTTGGGATGTTATAGATTTTAGCATGTTGTTTAATTTTAAGAAAGCATGTACTCTGTGTGGACCTACTTCTCCTTACTGTATAGAATTTCTCAGCGGATGGGCTGACCATTGGATGCCATATGATTTTTTTCAAGTAGCAAAGATGGTTTTAAATCCTCAACAATTACTGCAGTGGCAAATGTGGGGTGGTGATGAGGCCTGACAGCTGATGATTGACCAGCAATCTCGTGGTAACCCTGCCAATTTAACCTATGATATACTGACTGGAACAGGGACTATGGCCTATGTAATGGCACAATTAGCTAATGTTACCCTTGAGATGTTACATTTCATTAAAGAAACTGCCTGCAGGGCATGGGCAAAGGTTGATAGCGCTAACTCTGATGGTTCATTTGTTAAGATTATTCAAGGACATGAGGAGGAATATTCTCAATTTATAGGAAAATTAAAGGATGCAGTTGAAATATCTATTAAGGATGTGACTTTACAAAATATTATTTTAAAACAACTTGCTTTTGAAAATGCTAATGAGGAATGTCGATCTGTGCTCAGACCTATTCAAGAGACTGGCTATCTTATGGAATATTTGAAAGCATGTAGGGACATCGGATCTATGTCCCATAGAGCGAAATTGGCAGCATTGGAAACCTTTAATGTACAAAAGGCTGCTAATACCAAATGTTTTAACTGTGGGAAGCCAGGCCATATGAAAAAACAATGTCGCCTGCCAACACAGGCCAGAAAAAATAATACTACTTCTAATAGGAAGAGACCCCCAGGAGTATGTCCAAGATGTAAAAGGGGGTTTCATTGGCTGAATGAATGTCATTCTAAATTTGATAAGGATAGAAACACTTTGAACCCCAGTGCACAGCAAAAACAACAGGGAAACTGATAAAGGGACCATCCTCTAGCCCCGCTACAAAAGGAGGACCTAGCATTATGACGCTACAAGCAGCTACATCTAAGAGTGCTTGCATTGATATACCTAGTCCTTATGATATGGAACTAATAGAATTATACAACCCCCACAAAATTCCCACTGGACATTATGGCCCGATTCCACCCGGGACAGTGGGACTGATTTTGGGACACAGTAGCTGCACAATGAGAGGTTTAATGGTTTTGACCAGTGTTGTGGATGAAGATTATGAAGGGGAAATACATGTTATGGTAAATGTTGTGAAAACGGGAAATGCATACTTATAAAAAAGGGAACGTTTTGCACAGTTATTACTTTTGCCATATGTTAAACCAATGAAGGCATCTGATAAAGTTCGGCAGGGAGGCTTTGGCAGTACCAACCTTACTGCTGCACTATCCACCTTATTAAAGGAACATCAGAAACCCATGCTTACTTTACGCATACGGGGAAAGAATTTCACAGGCAAGTTAGATACTGGAGTTGACATTTCAATCATTAGAGCTGCAGAGTGGTCCCTCAATTGGGGTAAGGTTGTGGCTCCTTCTAGACTATTAGGAGTCGGTGAAGCTGATGCCACACAAACTTTTGTCAGTGCATCCTATTTACAAGTGTATGGCCCTGATCAAATTGTAGCTTATCTTAAACCACATATTACTAATATCCCTATCAATTTATGGGGATGGGATTTTCTTGAACAAACGAAAGCCACAATTTCTTTAAATGAACCTTTTTAATGGGGGCCATTGAGTTAACAACGCTGCCCCTCGAATGGGAATCTGATACCCCAGTATGGACACCTCAATGGCCCCTAACTAAAGAAAAATTGGCAGCTCTTATGCAATTAATGAACAATTACAAAAAGCTCATATAGAACCTTCATTTTCCCTGTGGAATTCCCCTGTTTTTGTAATAAAAAAAGAAGTCAGGAAAATGGCGAATGTTGAAAGATTTAAGAAATGTTAATAATACCATGTCACCTATGGGGCCCTTACAGCCCGGATTGCCTTCCCCTTCTATGGTACCAAAAGGATGGTCTGTAGTTATTATTGACTTACAAGACTGCTTTTTTACTATACCTTTGCACCCTAAAGATAGAAAACGTTTGGCCTGAGAAAGAGTGAAAGGGTTAGTTGCTGAGTAGTGTCTAACTCTTTGCAACCCCACCAGGCTTCTTTGTCCATGGAATTTGCCAGGTAAGGTTACTGGAGTGAGTAGACATTCCCTTCTCCAGGGGATCTTCCAGACCCTGGGACTGAACCTGGGTCTATCTCATTGAAGGCAAATTCTTTACTGTCTGACCTTCAAGGAAGCCTAGTCTAACCTAAATGTGCTCAGAACACTTGTGGTAGCTTATAGTTGGGCAAAATTATCTAACACAAATCCTATTTTATAATAAAGTATTAAATACTTTATTAATATAAAGTTGATGTAATTTACTGAATGCTATACTGAAAGTGAAAAACAGAATGGTTGTTTGGGTGCAGAGTAGTTCTTTACCCTCAAGACTGCATGGTTTACTGAAAGCTGTGGCTAGCTACTGTGGCCCAGCATCATGAGAGAGAAAAACAGAGAGAGAATTGTACTGAATATCAGTAGCTAGGGAAAAAATCAAAATTCAAAACATGGTTTCTACTGAATGCATATAACTTTTATACCACTGTAAAGCTGAAAAATCACAAGGACCATCTGTATTTAATGGTGATTTTCAGTTGATAACACTGTATTGTATAGTTGGATTTTGCTGAGTGTAGAACTTAAATGTTCTCTCACACAAAAAAATGATACATATGTGAGGTGATGTATGGGGGGAATTCTTTCATAATATATACCATAATATACATCAAATAATGCACAATTATACTTCAATAAAGCCAAAGAGGAAAATGACTGAAACTAGGTTAAATGTATTAAATGTATTTTGACAATATTTTCAACTCATGATGGGTTTTTGGGGACCTAACTATGTAAGTCAAGGAATATATTTGGATATTATGCATCATGTAACTAAAAATTTGTACCTTTTTACCAACCATTTCTTTTCCCCCACCCCTGGCAACCACTTTTCTACTCTCAGTTTCTAGGAGTTTATTTTATTTTTTTGATTCCACATATGATGCCATGCAGTATTTATCTTCATCTGTCTGGCTTATTTTGCTTAGCATAATGCTCTTCAGATGCATCCATGTTGTTACAAATTACAGAATTTTCTTCTTCTTTTTTAAAAAATCGAGTCGCCAGTGCAGGTTCGATGCACGATACTGGATGCTTGGGGCTGGTGCACTGGGACGACCCAGAGGGATGGTATGGGGAGGGAGGAGGGAGGAGGGTTCAGGATAGGGAACACATGTATACCATATATCATTTTGATATATGGCAAAACCAATACAATATTGTAAAGTTTAAAAATAAAATAAAATATATTAAAAAAAAAAAAAGAAAACGTTTTGCCTTTTCAGTTCCTTCTATAAATCACATGGCTCCTGTTAAAAGATTCCAGTGGAAGGTGTTACCTCAGGGGATGATGAACTCCCCTACCATTTGCCAATATCTCATATCTGTTTTATTACAACCCATTAGAGACAAGTATCCTACTGCATTTATAATTCATTATATGGATGATATACTTCTCTCTATGGAATCTGAACTCTGTTTACATCAGTTATATAATGAAGTTACTATTACTCTTCAAAATCATGGCCTGCTTGTTGCACCAGATAAAATTCAGTGGAAAGCACCCTTTAATTATTTAGGACGTGTTATGGAAGAATCTAAAATCAAACCTCAAAAAACTCAAATTTCTGTGCAATCTCTACGCACACTGAATGATTTTCAAAAATTGCTAGGAGATATCAATTGGCTGCGGCCATCTGTCGGCATCCCCACCTATGCCTTACAAAGTCTATTTAAAATTTTAGAGGGATCCCCTGACCCTAATAGCCCTAGGCAGCTAACAAAAGAGGCCAAAGAAGAACTGGCCTTAATGGAGAAACGCATTCAACAATCTTTCAACTCGGCTAGATTATGATCAACCAGTTTCTTTATATATATTCCCCACAGAACATTTGCCCACAGCAATTATAGCTCAACATAGCCCAATACAATGGGTATATTTACACACTAAACAGTCTAAAAAATTGTATCATTTATTGAGAAAATAGGGCACTTAATTGTGTCAGGAAGAAGCCGTGTACAAACTTTGACTGGATTTGATCCATATGCAATACACGTTCCCTTGACAAGAAAGGAATTGCAAATTGCCTTATAGTATAACCTGATCATGCAAATGGCATTAAGTGATTTTCAGAATGTTATCTCATTTCATCTGCCAAAAGGAAAATTTTGGGACTTTCTACAATGTACTAAATTCATTGTAACGAATATCATTCATCCCAGCCTATTATCAATGCACCCACCTATTTCATTGATGGCAACAAGAAAGGCATAGCTGGGATTGTCGGCCCTGATATCAAAGAGAAATTACCCACTACCTATTCTTCAGTACAAAGAGTTGAATTGTATGCTTTATATGCTCTTTTGTCGCTTCAACCATTATCCTTCAACATATATACTGATTCCAAATACCTTGCTTCCCTTTTTCCTGATTTTGTTACCGCCTTTTTATACAACCTAGATGAAGAATTATGTACTCTCTTTTCACAGACTCAAGCTTTAATTCGTTCACGTACAGAACCTTTCTTTATTGCACGTATACACGCTCATTCAGGTTTACCTGGCCCTCTGGTCGCAGGAAATGATGCTGTTGATAGGCTCATAGCTCCCATTTTTACATCTGCCAATGATGAACATGCTAATCTTCATACCAATGCTAACAGATTGCACTCTAAATACCATATTCCTCTCACGGAAGCGTGGCATGTTATTAAAACCTGTGATGTCTGTGCCCCTCTGCACGTGCATACTACGATTTCAGGAGTTAATGCCTGAGGGCAACAGCCTAATTCCCTTTGGCAATCTGATTTCACTCACTGCTCCTTAGGAAAGTTTTCTTTGCTTCTTGTCTCAGTTGATACATTTTCAGGCTTTATCTGGGCAGAAACTGTCTCTTCAGAATTCAGAAAACACAATATTTCTGCATTCTTACTCACCTTTCCTGTTATGGGGATTCCTTTTGTCTTGAAAACCGAAAATGGACCTGCATTCACCTCCCATTCGTTTCATTCATTTTTATCAGAATGGAACGTCACACACATTAGAGGAATACCCTATAATCCTCAGGGGCAAGCCATTATCGAAAGAGCCCACCATACCCTAAAAACTCATTTACTAAAACAGAAAGGGGGAATATGGAAGAGGAGGTACACTTCTTATCCTATGAACCCTCAATTACTATTATCTTTAACTCTTTATTCCCTAAATTTTTTAAACTTAACAAAAAATAATTCTGACACTCACGCATATAGACATTTTGCAGAAGACCAAAACAGCAAATTAGAAATCAATACACCAATATGGTATAAGCAGTTTAATCAGTGGCTGCCAGGAATCTTACGACTCCTAGACAAGGGTTATGGTCTTGTCATTGCAGATGGAGAGGAAATCTGGGTTCCCCTTCGCCATGTCCGTTGCCGAGAGGGACCCCAAGACCGGACTCCCTTGGGAAGTGATGAAGTTGACACGAAGGGTCTCATCAATGACCCTGGAGGAGCCAATGAGGAAACGCCATCGTCTGAATCCTTACCCGACATGGGCTCAAGTGAAAAACATGACTCGTCAGGCTGAGCAGACACTGAAGAGCACTGGAACTCCTATGACTCCAGATAAGCTGTTTCTGACAATGTTATCTGTTCTTTCCTGTTCCTCTGGGGTAAGTGCAGAGTATGTTTATTGGGCATACGTACCCAACCCACCACTTCTGTCCATAATGGATTGGGTAGATAAAGCCCCTATGATCTTTACTAATGATAGCATGCATTTCCCAAGTCCCTGGTCGACAAAGCGACCAATCCATGAAGAAGATGAGGGAAAGCCAATCAATATTTCCATGGGATTCAAAACCTGTTTTGGATCTCATCCCCTTTGCATGACTATCTTCCCACAGTGGTGGGCACACTCTGCTAACAATGGGACTGCTTCACATCTGGGAATGTTTGCCGTGGCATCTTTCTTACTTGATGGTTCCGAGCAACATTATCCAGGCCAGATAGCCAACTATTTGAACTCGTTTTTTCAACCAGAGGAACCTACATGTCATACTGTATCTTGGAGAAGAAAACAGGAGATACAACTGTTACATTGGTCTGATTGTCGAAGCTAATTTGGGAAAGTTTCTATAATTCAGCAAAATCATACTAATCATACATTTATATTTGTTGACTGGGGACTTCACGGTTTGTTTGTAAACTGTTCTGAAGAGCAGGAGGAACATCATAATTGCTCCTGGTTTAATAGATCAAACATTGGAGGCTTTCATAAATCCAAGACAAGTTTCTGGACTGATAAGGACATACTGCTGAATTGGTATAACGGGGGCTTATCACCCCCACGACCCAGGATTGTCGTCCCCATTGTGGGGCCGGAGCAATGGCACATTTGGAAAATTCCAGCAGCTTTAGAGCACTTTGCTAGTGTTTTGGGGACTGTGGGTGTGTTTCATCCTTCTAATTACACCTTCCTATATAATAGTACTGGCTATATTCAATCATGTGTTCACCTTCCATACTTGTTTATTGTAGGGCATTTTGATATTGACTTATCAGCCAAGATTGTCAATTGTACTGCATGTGCATTGTATACCTGCCTTAATCACACCATTTCATATCACAATGCTAGCATTGTACTAGTTAAACAAAGATCTGAGTTATGGCTTCCCATAAACTTAACTGAGCCTTGGACTGATTCTATATTTCTTTCTGTACTGTTAAAAACTGGGTTTAGGCGATCTAAGCGCATCCTTGGGTGGATTATTGCAGGCATCTTAAGCCTTATCTCCATTGTGACTGTAGGAACTTTGTCTGGTATGGCTTTACATAATTCTATACAAAATCATGATTTTATCAGTGCTTGGCACAAAGACTCTCATGATCTGTGGACTTGACAAGCTCAAATAGATCAGCAATTACAAACACGAATTAATGAGTTACAAACTGTGGTTATCTACTTAGGAGATCAAATGCAGCAACTGACTTTCCGAACACCTATGGGCTGTCACTGAAATTTTACTTCTTTTTGTCTGACTAACATGCCCTATAATAGCACTGAATATCCTTGGAATAAGGTTAAGGCGCATTTGCAGGATCTCACAAGTAACTCAAGTTTAGACATTTATTTGTTGAAACAACAAGTTGCTAATTTTCAAATTAGGGTACCTAGGGAATTGTATAGTACTCAATTCTATGATACTTTAACCAAAACCCTATTGTCTCTAGACCCTAGAGCTTGGCTTTCAGGAAGCAATATTTTCATATATGTATTCATCACCCTGCTCTTTTTGTCCTTGATTATAGGATACAGAAGTCTCTACTCAAGACTCCATGCTTCCCACAATGGAGTCCAACTAGCCGCCGCTGTGCTTAATTTAAAAACAAAAGGAGGATATGTTGGGAAATGTAGTGCAAAATAGCCATAAAAGGAGAAAGTCCTTGGGAAAATGGTGAAGGGCCAGAAGTACGCGTCTTTGCACTATGGACAGAAAGACACCTCCTCCCTTTGGTTATGCTCAGGGCCAAGAGTTAATAATAAATAAGGATGTTACTTGTGAGAGCGGGTGGTGGGAGAAGCCCATGAGTCATTTAGAGCACACTGTCCTTGAAATGTTTCTACTGATTATGTGTTAACTCCGTATGGGCTCTGCTGGCTGCATACTTTAAGCTCTTTGTTCCTGCTTCTATAAAAAAGCTTGACTGTGGAAATAAACTTGTCAGTCCTTGCAAGAGACTGTCCAAGTGTCCTCCTTTCAGGTTCGTCGCTTCCAAGTCCCGGGGAGAAAAACCCCAACAAAGGTCAGGAAGAGTGGTGGTGAGGAGATACCCCTCGTCCAAGGTAAGGAGCAGTGGCTGCGCTTTGCTGGAGCAGCCATGAAGAGATAACCCACGCCCAATGTAAGAGAAACCCAAGTAAGAAGGTAGGTGTTGCAAGAGGGCATCAGAGGACAGACACACTGAAACCATACTTAGAGAAAACTAGTCAATCTAATCACACTAGGACCACAGCCTTTTCTAACTCAGTGAAACTAAGACATGCCCTTGGGGCAAACCAAGACGGGCGGGTCATGGTGGAGAGATCTGATAGAATGTGGTCCACTGGAGAAGGGAATGGCAAACCACTTCAGTATTCTTGCCTTGAGAACCCCATGAACAGTATGAAAAGGCAAAATGATAAGATACTGAAAGAGGAACTCCCCAGGTTAGTAGGTGCCCGATATGCTACTGGAGATTAGTGGAGAAATAACTCCAGAAAGAATGAAGGGGTGGAGCCAAAGCAAACACAATACCCAGCTGTGGATGTGACTGGTGATAGAAGCAAGGTCCGATGCTGTAAAGAGCAATATTGCATAGGAACCTGGAATGTCAGGTCCATGAATCAAGGCAAATTGGAAGTGGTCAAACAAGAGATGGCAAGAGTGAATGTCGACATTCTAGGAATCAGCAAACTCAAATAGACTGAAATGGGTGAATTTAACTCAGATGACCATTATATCTACTACTGCAGGCAGGAATCCCTCAGAAGAAATGGAGTAGCCATCATGGTCAACAAAAGAGTCTGAAATGCAGTACTTGGATGCAATCTCAAAACGACAGAATGATCTCTGTTCGTTTCCAAGGTAAACCATTCAATATCACAGTAATCCAAGTCTATGCCCCAACCAGTAACACTGAAGAAGCTGAAGTTGAACGGTTCTATAAAGACCCACAAGACCTTTTAGAACTAACACCCAAACAAGACGTCCTTTTCATTATAGGGGACTGGAATGCAAACGTAGGAAGTCAAGAAACACCTGGAGTAACAGGCTCATTTGGCCTTGGAATACGGAATGAAGCAGGGCAAACACTAATAGAGTTTTACCAAGAAAATGCACGGGTCATAACAAACACCCTCTTCCAACAACACAAGAGAAGACTCTACACATGGACATCACCAGATGGTCAACACCGAAATCAGATTGATTATATTCTTTGCAGCCAAAGATGGAGAAGATCTATACAGTCAACAAAAACAAGACCGGGAGCTGACTGTGGCTCTGATCATGAACTCCTTATTGCCAAATTCAGACTGAAATTGAAGAAAGTAAGGAAAACCACTAGACCATTCAGGTATGACCTAAATCAAATTCCTTATAATTATACAGTGGAAGTGAGAAATAGATTTGAGGGACTAGATCTGATAGATAGAGTGCCTGATGAACCATGGAATGAGATTCGTGACATTGTACAGGAGACAGGGATCAAGACCATCCCCATAAAAAAGAAATGCAAAAAAGCAAAATGGCTGTCTGGGAGGCCTTACAAATAGCTGTGAAAGAAGAGAAGTAAAAAGCAAAGGAGAAAAGGAAAGATATAAGCATCTGAATGCAGAGTTCCAAAGAATAGCAAGAAGAGATAAGAAAGCCTTCTTCAGTGAGCAATGCAAAGAAATAAAGGAAAACAACAGAATGGGAAAGACTAGAGATCTCTTCAAGAAAATCAGAGATAACAAGGGAACATTTCATGCAAAGATGGGCTCGATAAAGGACAGAAATGGTATTGACCTAACAGAAGCAGAAGATATTAAGAAGAGGTGGCAAGAATACACAGAAGAACTGTACAAAAAAGATCTTCAAGACCCAGATAATCACGATGGTGTGATCACTGACCTAGAGCCAGACATTCTGGAATATGAAGTCAAGTGGGCCTTAGAAAGCATCACTATGAACAAAGCTAGTGGAGGTAATGGAATTCCAGTGGATCTATCTCAAATTCTGAAAGATGATGCTGTGAAAGTGCTGCACTCAATATGCCAGCAAATTTGGAAAACTCTACAGTGGCCACAGGAACGGAAAAGGTCAGTTTTCATTCCAATCCCAAAGAAAGGCAATGCCAAAGAATGCTCAAACTACCGCACAATTGCACTCATCTCACATGCTAGTAAAGTACTGCTCAAAATTCTCCAAGCCAGGCTTCAGCAATATGTGAACCGTGAACTTCCTGATGTTCAAGCTGGTTTTAGAAAAGGCAGAGGAACCAGAGATCAAATTGCCAACATCCGCTGGATCATGGAAAAAGCAAGAGAGTTCCAGAAAAACGTCTATCTCTGCTTTATTGACTATGCCAACGCCTTTGACTGTGTGGATCACAATAAACTGTGAGAAATTCTGAAAGAGATGGGAATACCAAACCACCTGACCTGCTCCTTGAGAAATCTGTATGCAGGTCAGGAAGCAACAGTTAGGACTGGACATGGAACAACAGACTGGTTCCAAATAGGAAAAGGAGTATGTCAAGGCTGTATATTGTCACTCTGCTTGTTTGACTTCTATGCAGAGTACATCATGAGAAACGCTGGACTGGAAGAAACACAAGCTGGAAGCAAGATTGCCGGGAGAAATATCAAGAACCTCAGATATGCAGATGACACCACCCTTATGGCAGAAAGTGAAGAGGAACTAAAAAGCCTCTTGATGAAACTAAAAGTGGAGAGTGAAAAAGTTGGCTTAAAGCTCAACCTCCATAGATACCACAAAAGAGAAGAGGGAGCATCAAGCAGAACTGAGAGGAAAAGCAGAACCTGCTGTGGAGATTCAGATGGATGTTCCCCCATTACACTTCCACCATCACATCAGGCTTCCTCCCAATACACACACTGAACTTGTGACATGAAAAGCAATGCTATTTTACAGAAAAGCAATCATATTGTACAGTTTTTTTTTAACCGATATTTTACAGAAACTCAGTTATGTAAATTCTTCCAGAATTTTCCTTCATTAGAGAAATAAGCCATGAAGATCTTTCATATTAGTACATGCAGATTTTTATACTTTTCATCTTCTATATAGTATTACATTGTGTGAGTTTAACAGGTCATACAGAAATTCCATTCTTGAAATGCTGATCTTTAAAAGTTTAGGAAATTTTTGCATCTTATTGTGAAATAATTGTAGAACTGTAGAAAAATTGAACAAAAATGACACAAAAGAGATTTATCAAATACCCCTTCACCCAGATTATTATTCCCCTGAAATTATCAGTCTCTTAAGTTGTATTTGTCAAAGCAACTATTATCTCTAAATTTTTTAATTCCAAAATTTATTTATGTTGCAATTGTTTTTTACAATATTTTCTTTTTCCTTTTCCAGGAACCCATCCAGGAATGTCTATTGTGCCCATTCTCATGTCTGTTCTGGTTTGCGACAGCTTTTTTCTTGATTTTCATAACCTTTACCATCTTCAAACATACTGTCCAGGTCTTTTGTAAAATGACCCTCTATGGTGGGTTTTCTTATAATTAGACTGGGTTTGTGTTTTTGAGGTCCATATAGTCAAAGCTATGGTTTTTCCTGGTGGCTCAGGTGGTAAAGAATCTGCCTACAATGCAGGAGACCCAGGTTCTATCCCTGGGTTGGGAAGATCCCCCAGAGAAGGAAATCGCAACCTAATTCAATATTCTTGCCAGCAAAATCCCATGGACAGAGGAGCCTGGGAGCTACAGTTCATGGGTCATAAAGAGTCAGACACAACTGAGCAATTAACACTTTGAGAGATGTGTTTTCCATAGTCATGTAAAGATGTGAGAGTTGGACAGTAAAGAAGGCTGAGAGTTGAAGGATTGGTGCTTTCAAATTGTGGTGCTGGAAAATACTCTTGAAAGTCCCTTGGACAATCAATCCTAAAGGAAATCAACCTTGAATATTCATTGGAAGGACTGAGGCTGAAGCTGAGGCTCCAATACTTAGGCCACTTGATGCGAGGCATGGACTCGTTGGAAAAGACTCTGGTGCTGGGAAAGACTAAGGGCAGGAGGAGAAGGGAGCAACAGACAACAAGATGGTTGGATTGCATCACCAACTCAATGGACATGAGTCTGAGCAAACTTTGCTGAAGTCTCCAGAGTTGCAAAAAGTTGGACACAACTTAGCCACTGAACAACAGCAATTGTTTTAGAGAGGAACAGCACAAAGATGCATCATTCTTCTTACTGCATCCAATCAGAAGTATCTGGTATCAACCTGACATAACTGTTGATGTTAAACATGATTGCTTGGTTAAGATAGTATTTGGAAGATCTCTCACCTGTAAAGTGAAAATTATCTTTTATTATTCTGTTCTATGAAATAAAACAAAGTCACTAAATCTTGTCTATTCTTTTTAAAAAGGTAGATTATGCTTTGGTTTCTGAGGGTTGATGTTGTTGTTCAGTCACTAAGTTATGGCAGAATTTTTGCTATGCCATGAAATGTAGTGCACCAGGCTCCTCTCTCTGCCACTGTGTCCCAGAGTTTACTGAAACTGATGTCCACTGAGTTTGTGATGCTATCTCACTGTCCCATCTTCTACCACCTACTTCTCTGTTTCTCTTCAATCTTGCCTAGAATCAAGATTTTTCCCATGAATTGGCTCTTTGCATCAGGTGGCCAAGATATTAAAGCTTCAGCAACAGTCCTTCCAATGAATATTCAGGGTTGATTTACTTTAGGATTGAGTGTCTTGATCTCCTTGAAGTTCCAGGAACTCTCAAGAGTCTTCACCAACATCACAATTTGAAAGCATCAATTTTTTCAGTGCTCAGCCAATGTGAGCATTATGGACCAACTCCCACATCTGTACAAGACTACTGGAAAAACCATAGCTTTTACTATTTGAACCTTTGTCAGCAAGATGATGTCTCTGCTTTTTAATATACTGTCTAGGTTTGTCATACCTTTTCTTCCAAGAAGCAAGCATCTTTTAATTTCACAGTGGCAGTCATTGTCCACAGTGATTTTTGAGTTCAAGAAAAAAAAATCTGTCAGTACTTCCACTTTCTTTCCTTGGATATTAGCCATTAAGTGATGGGATTGGACGCTATGATTTTAGGATTTTTAATGTTAAGTTTCAAGTCAACTTATTCATTCTCCTTTTTTACTCTCATCAAGACTCTTTAGTTCCTTTTCACTTTCTGCCATTAGAATGATATCATCTTCATATCTGAGGTTGTTGATATTTCTCCCAGCAATCTTGATTCCAGCTTGTGATTCATCCACCCTGGCATTTTGCCTGATGCTCTCTACATATAAGGGCTTCCCCAGTGCCTCAGCGATAAAGAACCTGCCCTCAATGCAGAAGATGTAGGAGATATAGGTTCCATCTCTGGGTAGGAAAGATCCCCTGGAGGAGGACATGGAAATAAGCTCCAGTATTCTTGCCTGGAGAATCCCATGGACAGAGGAGCCTGGTAGGCTTCAGTCCACAGTGTCGCAAAGAGTCAGACACAACTGTAGTAACTGAGTGTGTGCGTGTGCACACACACACACACACACACACACACACTCCATATAAGTTAAATGAGCAAGGTGACAAAATACAGCCTTATCATATTCCTTTCCCAATTTGGAAGTGGTTCCTTTTTCCCTGTCTGGTTCTAACTGTTCCTTTTGATGCACATACAGGTTTCTCAGGAGACAGGTAAGGTGGTCCAATACTCCTATGTCTTAAGAATTTCCTATAATTTGTTGTAATCCACACAGTCCAAGTTTTAGTGTAGTCAGTGAAGCAGAAATAGATGGTTTTCTGAAATTCCTTTGCAGAATTTGATCCAACAAATGTTGGCAATTGGATTTCTTGTTCCTCTGCCTTTTTGAAATCCATCTTGTACATCTGAAAGTTTTCAGTGCATGTACTGCTGAAGCCTAGCATGAAGGATTTTGAGCATAACCTTGCTAGCATGTGAAATGAGGACAATTGTAGGGTAGTTTGGACATTCTTTAGCATGTCCTTTTTTGAGATTGGATTGAAAAGTGACATTTTCCAGTTCTGTGGCCTCTACTGAGCTTTCCAAATTTGCTGACATATTGAGTGCAACAGTTAAATGGTATCATCTTTTAGGAATTAACTTGTTCAACTGGAATTCTATCACCTCCACTAGCTTTATTTGCAGTAATGCTTCCTAAGACCCACTTGACTTCATATTCCAGGATGTCTGGCTCTAGGTTAATGACCACACTATCGTGGTTATTCAGGTCATTAAGAACCTTCTTGTACAGTTATTCTGTGTATTCTTGCCACGTCTTCTTAATCCCTTGTGTTTCTGTTCAGTCCTTACCATTTCTGTCCTTTATTATTCCCATCATTGTAAGAAATATTCCCTTCATATCTCCAATTTTCTAGAAGAGATCTCTAGTTTTTCCCATTCTATGGTTTACCTTTATTTTTTACATTGTTCATTTACAAAGGCCTTCTTATCTCTCCTTGCTATTTTCTGGAACTCTGCATTCGGTTGGGTATATCTTTCCTTTTCTCCTTTGCCTTTAATTATTCTTCTTTCCTCAGCTATTTCTAAAACCTTCTCAGACATCCACTTTGCCTTCTTGCGTTTCCTTTTTATTGGGATGGTTTTGGTCACTGCCAGCTGTACAGTGTTATGAACCTCCATCCATAGTTCTTCAGGCATTCTCGCTACCAAATATAATGCATTGAATTTATGCATGACCTCCACTGAATAAAGGTTTTGATTTAGGTCATACTTGAAGAGCCTAGTGGTTTCCCCTACTTTCTTCAATTTAAGTCTGAATTTTGTAATAAGAACTCACAATCTGAGCCACAATCAACTCCAGGTCTTGTTTTTACTGACTGTATAGAGCTTCTTCACTTTGGGCTGTAAAAAACATAATCAATGTGATTTTGGTATTGACCATCTGGTGATGTCCATGTGTAGAGTCATCTCTTGGGTTGTTGGAAAGGGTGTTTGCTTTGACAAGTGTGTTCTTTTGAAGAATGTCTATTAGCCTTTGCCCTGCTTCATTTGCAATATGAGGCCAAACTTGAATGCTATTCTGGGTTTTTCTTGACTTTCTACTTTTGCATTTCATGTTGTATAATGTAAAGGACATCTTTTTTTGGTGTTAGTTCTAGAAGGTGCTGTAGGTCTTCATAGAACAAATAAACTTCATTTCTTCCATATCAGTGGTTGGAGCACAGATTTGGATATTTGTGGTACTGAATCATTCACCTTGGAAACAAACTGACATCATTTTATCATTTTTGAGATTCCACCCAAGTACTGCATTTCAGACTCTTGTTGACTATGAGAACTATTCCATTTCTTCTAAGGGATTTTTACCCTAAGTAATAGATATAATTGTCATCTAGAATTAGAAATATAGTTCATTAAATGGAGATATTAAATTCATACAGTGTTGTTCATTTATTGTCCAAACAACTATAAATTCAGCATATGACTTTTTAGTGAAGATTGGATTGTGATAATTGGATTAAGTAGGTTTCAAAAGTTTGACTTCAATCATTGGCATCTTACAGTGTTTTCAACACTGCAAAATCTAATCATGTGCACCTATATCTATTTACAGGGCCCATAACACTATCACTTGGAGGAAATGGGCGTGGTCTTCAGAGAATTTATAAAGCATCTCTTGAAGATGCAAACTCCTTCTTCTCCAGAGTCTAATAGATGTCTGGACTGAAGTAGGTTGCACTGTGGAGACTTTGGAAACTTTCTGCCAGGAGGAGGTGAGCACCTAAGCTGAACTGAATTTAACAAAGTTACTTAAGGAACAGGAGTAGAACATTTCATCAACTGTATCCAAAGGTGAGTTCTATCAAGGTACAATGAAATTCTGCTATGTTCACTTCAAAATGAAACTTTCAGTGACTGTGAACAGAAAGGTAATTTTTTTTATCAGAAATATCTATAAGTGAACGCTGCATCAAGCATTTATTCCATGTGGGATTTTTAAACTAGTAACTTATTTTACCAATACTATGTTAAGAAGTGAAAGAAAGTGAAAGTCACTCAGTCATGTCTGACTCTTTGTGACCCCATGGACTCTGTCTCTTTTTTTGACCAGGCCTATATTCTCACCCTTGGAAAGAAGTCACCTCTCCTATTCAATTTCTTATAGACAGGGAAGAAAACAGGAATCATAGTTAAAGTAAATATTTGGTCACAGAGTATGATAACTGAAAGTATATATTCATGCCCACTTTCTCTCATCCAAATGCTTTTCATTACCTCTTTACTTGTATGGGTCTCATCCAAGAAAACAAGTTGTTTTTTTTTTTAAGTTTTTTAAATGACTTAAAATTTTAAAATAACTGTTAATAAGTTAGTTTTAATATATTTCTATTTATAATATTAAGCTATTTCATCATTATTTCATGACCATATGTTATTATATGTTTTTATGTCTTAAAAGAGTTTTCTAGAGACATGAATATTTATAAAACACACGTGTGTGTGCTTAGCCCCTCAACTGTCTGACTCTTTGTGAACCCATGGACTGTAGTCTGCCAGGCTCCTCTGTCTATGGGATTTTCCAGGCTAGAATACAGGAATGGGTTGTCATTCCCTTCTCCAGAGGATCTTCCCAACCCAGGGAAATAAAACATATAATACTCCTAAAATGTTCAACATAATGTCTACAATTCATAGATTAATATGAATTAATGGATTAAATTAATCAGAAAATCTTCTTGAGATGGTCACATTTGCTATCATTTTAAAGTCCTCACTTTTCAGTCCATAAGTGAAAAGTGTTCAAAATAGATCCAATCAACTGGTAAAGATTCCAAAGAAGTGGAATGGGCAAAAAGGGAAATATAAGAAAATAAAGAATCTGATGTTTTTCTATTAACCAAATGTCTGGAATTTCTATTGTAGAGAGGAAATCCTTGTATATAATAAAACATATTTCTTTGGTTTATTAAATAATTGATTATTTTTTTACTGATTATTGTTAGCTGGGAATATTCACCAGTTCAAACTATGACAGGCTCTGGTGGTTTAAATTGACTCCAGGAAAAATTGTTTTCCTGAACGAGCAATGACACATTTTTTTTTTCTCTTGTAAGGAGTAGTTTTGTTATTTAAGTTATAAGCAAACACTGACCTGTTTACAGTTTTTCCTATTTCTGTATTTAGCATTTAGAAACATGGATTCAGACACACTGGAAACTTTCCAGAATGAACTCACCTACTCCATCTGCATGAACTACTTCCTGGACCCCGTCACCATAGACTGTGGGCACAGCTTCTGCTGTCCCTGTCTGAGCCTTTGCTGGGAAGAAGACTGGATTCCAAAGAGCTGCCCTGAGTGCAGGAAAATATCAGCAAAGCCCCATTTCACAACGAATATTGTCCTCAAGAGCCTGGCTTCCCTTGCCAGAAAGGCCAGAGCTGACCACGACCACAGTTCTGAGGAACAGATCTGTGTGACACACCAGGAAGCCAAAGGCCTCTTCTGTGAGGCTGACCAGACCCTGCTTTGTGGGCCCTGCTCTGAATGCCCCGAGCATGGAGCTCACAGCCACAGTTGGATACAAAGGGCTGCTGAGGAATCCCAGGTAGGTGATGCCTCTAGAGCAGTTTGGGATCTAGAGGCTCCTAAGTCAGAGAAGAAGACGAGGATGCTATGATGGTGATGGGATGGAGATAGTGGAGGTGGGATTTTTCAGTGTGGATCCTCACATATAATGTGTCCTTTCAGTGTTGTTGCCCAATTGTCCGCACGTTGAAACGCAGCATCCCGGGGCGGGTGGCGCCAGGGACACAGGTTTCTGATGGGAGCTTGATGCTTTCCTAATAAAGCTATATAAATATGAGTCTCAGTTTCTTAGGACATGTATTTGAGTATCTGTAATGTTTCCCCAATTCTCTAGCATACGCTTCTGTCACTCTAATATTCAAGCGTTAGATGCAGATTAGTGTGGGAAAATCTGACCACAGCATTCTAACTCAAGGTTTCTGTGTAACCAACAGCTGTCTTTGATCATGAATAGGTGGATGAAATTTTCATTTTCATCTTCTATGTCACTAAATCCCATGGATATTTTGCAGGAGAAATTCCTGAAGAGAATGGGCTTCTTCAGGAAAATAAGAAAAGAAATGGACACCATTCTGAATCAGGAAGCTTAAAAAACTCGGTCATTTAAGGTAAGAAGAAAAAGTTACTATTTATTTGTATAGATATTGATATACTTCTAGCTTTTAGACCTGTTTACATTCTCATTAAAGGATATTAATCTCTTCCCTTGAAAAGGTGTGGTTTCAAATGACCTATCAGTTATCACAATGAAACAGGCCAATATATGCTAGTTCAAGGAATGCTAGTACATGGGAAAACCTTGGCATGAAAAGTGTTCCTAGGCCAAATGTTGAGGATTTGGTTAAAACTTCTCAGAAATGAAGTATAATACAACACTGCACTCAATGTTACTCTCAAGTAGAGAAGAGGAATAGAGTAGTACCTAAGGGGAAAAGAGAGCATATTTTAAAAACTGTACAAAATTAGACTTACCTCATTAAAGAATATTTAGAAAAATCATGGCAAGGAACAAGCAGAAAACAAGATCCACATTAGAGAGGAAATAATTGATGGAGTAAGAACCCTGAAGAATCCTCCTGAGGGCAGAATTTCAGACCCTTCAGATGGCTTGATTCAAACAGGGAAAAACTAGAATTCAGAGAAATCATGGATAGAAAGATATGTGAGGCAAACAGTTTGTCAAGAAATTTCTTGATGACATCTAGGAAATGATATTTGATTTTTTAAATGTAAACATAAGCAATGCTTTGAATCCTCTATCCCCTCAGAAATATGTGGCCTTAAGGAAGATGATGATTAAATTTTAATATTAGAGGATGCATCCGTTGCTTCAGGGGGAGGAGAAACTGCATCTGGAGGCCCTGAAGAAAGAAGCCAAGGATATTTGTCTACAACTCAAGGACAGTGTGTTCAGAATGGCTCAGTACAGAGAAAGTCTGAGAGAAATGTATGGAGAGCTGACTGGGATGTGCCACAAGCTGGACACGGAGCTGCTCCAGGTGAGAAAGGAATGTCCAGTCTCAGAGAGAGAAACACTCTTCTAGATGAGCTGCTGTGACACTGAAATATTACCTGCATATACTGTTACTCTCAGCTAGGGTATGATGCCAGTAGACTCCTATCATTATATTTGTCTAATCACTTATTTCACTGTATCCTGGTAATCTTTGAAAGATTTTTGCCCATTTCCTAGCTAAAATATGACTATATTTTTCAGTGTGATCAGGAGTACTATCCAGACCAATGATCCAAAATCAGAAAAATTCTGTGACCAGGTGAAAGTTAATATTCTTGGAGTAAATCTCAATATGTGTTCCCCTAAATCTTTGTCACTCTCCATTATCCCAAATTTTCTGGAGACATTGAAGTTTTGCCTGTTCTCTAGGCAAGATTTTTAGAACAGTCATCAATTTCACTCTAATTTGTTTTATATGGTTCCCTGTTTTGACTCAATTGTTTTGTTAAATGGTGAGCTCCGTCCTTTGGAATAGCCCTGGCAATTAGTAATAATGGAATCCTAGGTGTTGCTGCATCATTACACACTCTTCTGACCTCCTTCCTTCCTTAATGTGCCCCAAGGGAGCCCCTCATGTTTTAGCTTAGGGTGAGTTATTAAGATGTCTTCTGAGTACGCCTTAGAAGAGAATTAGCAAAACAATCTTATAGAACAAAGAATAGAGAAGAAATAGAGAAGTAGCAAAACAATATTATTGAGTGAAGGGATGGAAATCTCATGACCGTTTTTTTTTTTTTTTTCCCCTCGTTGCAGGCCTTGGGAAACATATTGCAAACGTGAGTATATACTAATGCTTTTTGAATTCTAGAACGGTTGTTCTCTTTTTTAATAAACTGAATGCACAGTCATTCCTTAGTATTGTTGCAGGAAAGGGGACCCCTTCCAGGGCCTTAAAGCAGGCCTTTGTCTAACACTTGGAAATGAATTATCCAAGGAGACACATGTGCTGACAAAGCAAGAGATTTTTTTAGGAAGGGCGCCAAGGCAGAGAGCAGGAGGGAAAGGGAACCCAGGAGGACTGCTCTGTCACCTGGCTTTCAGCCTCAGGGTTTATGGTGATGAACTCGTTTCCGGGTTGTCTTTGGCCAGTCATTCTGACTCAGAGTCCTTCCTGGTGGTGCACACGCTGTTCAGCCAAGATGGATGCCAGAGAGAAGGATTCTGGGGGGTGGTCGGACTTGTGGTGTCTCCTTTTGAACTTTCCCAAACTCTTCTGGTTGGTGGTGGCTTATTAGTTCTATGTTCCTTACCAGGGCCTCCTGTCATAAAACAACTCATGCAAATGGTTACTATGGTGCCTGGCCAGGGCGGGCAGTTTCAGTCAGCATGCTTCCCCTAACAGTAGCATGGGAGATTGTTTTCAGGTCCTCCCCAATATCTAAATTCCAGGATGCAGGATTCCTTATACAAAATGCCATAGTATTTGCAGTTAACTTACAAGCATGCTCCAGTACATTTTGTCATCTATAGACAATTTATAACAACTAACATATACAATGTAAGTTAAATGCAATGTAAATAGGTCCTTGGCCTGTGGAATATTCAATACTACTTTCTGGAATTTTTTCTCAGTGTTTTCCATCCAGAACCAGGGATAAGGTTGTGAAAATGGATAGATTGGGAATTTCATATTGACATGTACACATTGCTAAGTTGCTTCAGTCATGTCCGACTCTGTGTGACCTCATAGATGGCCTCCCACCAGGCTCTCCCATTCCTGGGATTCTCCAGGCAAGAACACTGGAGTGGGTTGTCATTTCCTTCAATGCATGAAAGTCAAAAGTGAAAGTGAAGTCGCTCAGTCGTGTATGACGCTTAGCAACCTCATGGACTGCAGCCTATGAGGCTCTTCCTTCCATGGGATTTTCTAGGCAAGATTATTGGAGTGGAGTGAGGTGCCATTGCCTTCTCCATATGTAGTACACACTACTACATTTAATATATACTTTAAATAGCTTTGTCCCAGAAGTACTTCTTATAAAATACATAAATAAATGCATAAATAAACAACCCAGAATTTACAAATTTAATCCTTGTATAATTCTATAGGAGTAGAACCTTCATATATAGATGACCAATATTGTCTTTTTGGTTATTTTCTATTTTATTTCAGAAGAATTTGAATCCTTGGCCTCTAAAGTTTTCTTTTTCATTTGGCTGAAATCAGTATATCTGAAAACATTCTGGCATTCTGGGCTATGTTTTACCCACTCACTCCATCCTCTCCAGCCTCACCACAATAAAACTTTAGAAGGAATTTTCTAATATCTCATAGAGGAAATACTACCCCAGTGAGTTGGAAGGTAAAAACGGCCCGAAAGAGGCAAATTCCCTAAGAATAATAAGAGGAACTGTGCTTTCATTCTGAGGAGTAGTAGTGACTCAGTCTTTCATCATTGCAAGCTCCCTTGTAGGCAGGACCTCAGAGTGGCTTTGCTCTGCCCACTGAGAAGTTAAGACCTTTTGGACTAAGGTAACCAGATTGGAAGGACTGATGCTAAGGCTGAAACTCCAATACTTTGGCCACCTCATGCGAAGAGTTCACTCATTGGAAAAGACTCTGATGCTGGGAGGGATTGGGGGCAGGAGGAGAAGGGGATGACAGAGGATGAGATGGCTGGATGGCATCGCCAACTTGATGGACATGAGTTTGGGTGAAGTCCGGGAGTTGGTGATGGACAGGGAGGCCTGGTGTGCTGCAAATCATGGGGTCGCAAAGAGTCAGACATGGCTGAGTGACTGAACTGACTGACTGACTGAACCAGGTTGCAATTAGAGACCCTAGCTGACCTGACAAGAGCTAACAGGTCTGGTTTAATGACCTCTTCCCTGTAGACACTGAATATATCCTTGATGACAACTTGCTGACTGAAATCTCTTGCTGACTGAACTTTTTCTCTCTGTACAATGCCCAGGATCTTTGTGTTACATGAGATGGAATAGAGGAAGGGAATGAGGTTCAGTGAGTTGAAAACTGGACTAATGTCTGAGAACAATGGGGAAGTTGAAATTTGATATAATTTATATTTAGGAAAAGATATGGTAAAATTTTTATATTCCCAACTGTGTAGAATATTTTATATATACAATTCACCTCAAATTGGAGAATTCTAACAAAATGTCCTGGGTTAAAAACTACTTTCTTTTAATGGTCACATGATTACACTTTGGCCTTGAAATGTAACGGGTGTCATTTGTTACAGGACTGACTTGGCAGAGATGCAGAAGCCTCAGCCCATGAACCCAGAGCTCACTTGTTGGCCTGTCTCTGGAATTCTGGACATGCTTAACAACTTCAGAGGTAAGGGTCAGCCCTTTGGTGATCAGAACTGCATTTCTTTAGAGCTTCCTAGGAAGGTGATTTGTATTGTTATTTTTCTGAAATAATGGTAGTACATAACTTCCTAGAGTTGTTACATCTTCTCTGTCTCTATAGTTGGATTGCAAAGATCAAAGGTGGACTTTCCAACCTGTAGTTTAATGAAAATTCAAAGTCATATACACATGTTTAGTTACATTTGACATAGACAAAGCAAAAGGGAGCAAGCTAGTTGCTCATGTGGTTCCAAAGAGACAGAATATTTAGGTTTCAGAGTAGTCATCAATATTGTGTTTATTCAGGTTATTTCACTTTTGGAAGGTTAAATGTGGCATTGCTGGATTTTCATGTGTTCTGCATTTCATGTGCATTTTTTATCCATTGTACAAAGAACATTTATTGTCCCTAAAATCAGGAGGCAGTGACACAAAACGACACAAAACGCACAAAACGACAAGTGGCCTAGGTAGAAGAACTGCAATGCTATTAGATAAACCTCAAAACAATCAAAAGGCAAGGAATATGTGAACAAAGTTAGCCAGACACGCTTTCAGAAGCTTTCAAGCTGTTCATTTATGGATTTCTATCAAATGTCATGACCTTTGGAGATATCTTTGCTTTGGGTTTCCTTGGAGAAGGGAAAAGGGGAAAAAAAAAAAAAAAACACAACTCACTAGGTAGGGAACTCTACCTTCTGCCTCTCAGAGACCTGGAAATCCCACTAGCTAACCTGATTTCTGCTCTTTCTGCAGTGGATAACATTCTGAGTCAGACAACGACCATTCACCATGCGATCCTCGATGATGCAAGTGTGATGTTCAGAGATAACGACCACGGTGCGTCCAGACAGCCCCGGGTTGTGGAGGGTGTTGTGTCCTGGGAAGCTCAGGCCTTTTCCTCTGGGAGGCATTACTGGGAGGTCTTTGTGACTCAGTCCTCCAGCTGGATTCTGGGGGTCAGTAAGGACATTTTGGTAAGCGATACTAACTTCAGTATTTATTCTGAAGAAGCATTTGTTCTATTTTCTAAGAAGATGAATGACCATTATATTCTCTTCACCAATTCCCTACCCTTAGTTCAGTTTGTGAAAAAGCCCCTGAGTAGGATTGGTGTGTTCCTGGATTATGACAATGGAGCTGTGAGCTGCTATGATGCTTTCAGGAGTTCCTTCATATATAGTTTCCTTCCTTCCTCCCTCTCCTCCCCTCTGAAGCCTTTCCTTTGCCTTGGATCTCTGTGCATGTCAGGTTCTGTGACCATTTATTTTTCCTTCTCCTCTGAGGAAATCAGAAGTAGAAGATATTAAGAAGAGGTGCTAAGAATACACAGGAAAACTGTATAAAAAAGATCTTCACGACCAAGATAATCACGATGGTATGATCACTCACCTAGAGCCAGACATCTTGGGATGTGAAGTCAAGTGGGCCTTAGCATCACTATGAACAAAGCTAGTGGAGATGATGGAATTCCAGTTGAACTATTTCAAATCCTAAAAGATGATGCTGTGAAAGTGCTGCACTCAACATGCCAGCAAATTTGGAAAACTCAGCAGTGGCCACAGGACTGGAAAAGTCAGTTTTCATTCCAATCCCCAAAAAAAGGCAATGCCAAAGAATGCTCAAACTATCACATAATTGCACTCATCTCACACGTTAGTAAAGTAATGCTCAAAATTCTCCAATCCAGGCTTCAGCAATATGTGAACTTCCAGATGTTCAAGCTGGTTTTAGAAAAGGCAGAGGAACCAGAGATCAAATTGCCAACATCCACTGGATCGTGGAAAAAGCAAGAGAGTTCCAAAAAAACATCTATTTCTGTTTTATTGACTATGCCAAAGGCTTTGACTGTGTGGATCACAATAAACTGTGGAAAAATCTGAAACAGATGGGAACACCAGACCACCTGACCTGCCTCTTGAGAAACCTGTATGCAGGTCAGGAAGCAACAGTTAGAACTGGACATGGAACAACAGACTGATTCCAAATAGGAAAAGGAGTATGTCAAGGCTGTATATTGTCACCCTGCTTATTTAACTTATATGCAAAGTACATCATGAGAAACCCTGGACTGGAAGAAGCACAAGCTGGAATCAAGATTGCCAGGAGAAATATCAATAACCTCAGATATGCAGATGACACGACTCTTATGGCAGAAAGTGAAGAGGAACTAAAAAGCCTCTTGATGAAAGTGAAAGTGGAGAGTGAAAAAGTTGGCTTAAAGCTCAACATTCAAAAAACAAAGATCATGGCATCTGGTCCCATCACTTCATGGGAAATAGATGGGGAAACAGTGGAAACAGTGTCAGACTTTATTTTTGGGGGCTCCAAAGTCACTGCAGATGGTGACTGCAGGCATGGAATTAGAAGATGCTTACTCCTTGGAACAAAAGTTATGACCAACCTGGATAGCATATTCAAAAGCAGAGACATTACTTTGCCAACAAGGATCCACCTAGTCAGTGCTATGTTTTTTCCTAAGGTCATGTATGGATGTGAGAGTTGGACTGTGAAGAAAGCTGAGCACTGAAGAATTGATGCTTTTGAACTGTGGTTTTGGAGAAGACTCTTGAGAGTCCCTTGGACTGCAAGGACATCCAACTTGTCTATTCTGAAGGAGATCAGCCCTGGGATTTCTTTGGAAGGAATGATGCTAAAGCTGAAACTCCAGTACTTTGGCCACCTCATGCGAAGAGTTGACTCATTGGAAAAGACTCTGATGCTGGGAAGGATTGGGGGCAGGCGGAGAAGGGGACGACAGAGGATGAGATGGCTGGATGATATCACCAACTTGATGGACGTGAGTTTGAGTGAACTCCGGGAGATGGTGATGGATAGGCAGGCCTGGCATGCTATGATTCATGGCGTCACAAAGAGTTGGACACAACTGAGTGACTGAACTGAACTGAACTGAATGGCAATATGTTTATAAAATGGCATGATCATGTTGAATGTATAAGTTTGTTAATTAAATTTTCTTTTAATAAAAATTTATTATGGAGTATTTCATAGAATACAACCAATTGCTTTTCTTTTTAAAATAATGTAATATGTTTTTTAAATTTAATTTTTATTTTTAAACTTTATAAGTTGTATTAGTTTTGTCAAATATGAAAACGAACACGCCACAGGTATACATGTGTTCCCCATCCTGAACCCTCCTCCCTCCCCATACCATCCCTCTGGGTCGTCCAAGCGCACTAGCCCCAAGCATCCAGCATCGTGCATCAAACCTGGACTGGCATCTCGTTTCATACATGATATTATACATGTTTCAGTGCCATTCTCCCAAATCTTCCCACCCTCTCCCTCTGCAACAGAGTCCATAAAACTGTTCTATACGTCAGTGTCTCTTATGCTGTCTCGTTCACAGGGTTATTGTTACCATCTTTCTAAATTCCATATATATGTGTTAGTATACTGTATTGGTGTTTTTCTTTCTGGCTTACTTCACTCTGTATAATAGGCTCCAGTTTCATCCACCTCATTAGAACTGATTCAAATGTATTCTTTTTAATGGCTGAGTAATACTCCATTGTGTATACATACCATTGCTTTCTTATCCATTCATCTGCTGATGGACATCTAGGTTGCTTCCATGTCCTGGCTATTATAAACAGTGCTGCGATGAACATTGGGGTACACGTGTCTCTTTCCCTTCTGGTTTCCTCAGTGTGTATGCCCAGCAGTGGGATTGCTGGATCATAAGGCAGTTCTATTTCCAGTTTTTAAGGAATCTCCACACTGTTCTCCATAGTGGCTGTACTAGTTTGCATTCCCACCAACAGTGTAAGAGGGTTCCCTTTTCTCCACACCTCTCCAGCATTTATTGCTTGTAGACTTTTGGATCGCAGCCATTCTGACTGGTGTGAAATGGTACCTCATAGTGGTTTTGATTTGCATTTCTCTGATAATGAGTGATGTTGAGCATCTTTTCATGTGTTTGTTAGCCATCTGTATGTCTTCTTTGGAGAAATGTCTATTTAGTTCTTTGGCCCATTTTTTGATTGGGTCATTTATTTTTCTGTAATTGAGCTGTAGGAGTTGCTTGTATATTTTTGAGATTAGTTCTTTGTCAATTGCTTCATTTGCTATTATTTTCTCCCATTCTGAAGGCTGTCTTTTCACCTTGCTAATAGTTTCCTTTGATGTGCAGAAGCTTTTAAGGTTAATTAGGTCCCATTTGTTTATTTTTGCTTTTATTTCCAATATTCTGGGAGGTGGGTCATAGAGGATCCTGCTGTGATTTATGTCGGAGAGTGTTTTGCCTATGTTCTCCTCTAGGAGTTTTATAGTTTCTGGTCTTACGTTTAGATCTTTAATCCATTTTGAGTTTCTTTTTGTGTATGGTGTTAGAAAGTGTTCTAGTTTCATTCTTTTACAAGTGGTTGACCAGATTTCCCAGCACCACTTGTTAAAGAGATTGTCTTTAATCCATTGTATATTCTTGCCTCCTTTGTCAAAAATAAGATGTCCATATGTGCGTGGATTTATCTCTGGGCTTTCTATTTTGTTCCATTGATCTATATTTCTGTCTTTGTGCCAGTACCATACTGTCTTGATGACTGTGGCTTTGTAGTAGTGCCTGAAGTCAGGTAGGTTGATTCCTCCAGTTCCATTCTTCTTTCTCAAGATAGCTTTGGCTATTCGAGGTTTTTTGTATTTCCATACAAATTGTGAAATTATTTGTTCTAGCTCTGTGAAGAATACCTTTGGTAGCTTGATAGGGATTGCATTGAATCTATAAATTGCTTTGGGTAGTATACTCATTTTCACTATATTGATACTTCCAATCCATGAACATGGTATATTTCTCCATCTATTAGTGTCCTCTTTGATTTCTTTCACCAGTGTTTTATAGTTTTCTATGTATAGGTCTTTAGTTTCTCTAGGTAGATATATTCCTAAGTATTTTATTCTTTCCAATGCAATGGTGAATGGAATTGTTTCCTTAATTTCTCTTTCTGTTTTCTCATTATTAGTGTATAGGAATGCAAGGGATTTCTGTGTGTTGATTTTATATCCTGCAACTTTACTATAGTCATTGATTAGTTCTAGTAATTTTCTGGTGGAGTCTTTAGGGTTTTCTATGTAGAGGATCATGTCATCTGCAAATAGTGAGAGTTTTACTTCTTCTTTTCTAATTTGGATTCCTTTTATTTCTTTTTCTGCTCTGATTGCTGTGGCCAAAACTTCCAACACTATGTTGAATAGTAATGGTGAAAGTGGGCACCCTTATCTTGTTCCTGACTTTAGAGGAAATGCTTTCAATTTTTCACCATTGAGGATAATGTTTGCTGTGGGTTTGTCATATATAGCTTTTATTATGTTGACATCTGTTCCTTCTATTCCTGCTTTCTTGAGAGTTTTTTTAATCATAAATGGATGTTGAATTTTGTCAAAGGCTTTCTCTGCATCTATTGAGATAATCATATGGTTTTTATTTTTCAATTTGTTAATGTGGTGTATTACATTGATTGACTTGCGGATATTGAAGAATCCTTGCATCCCTGGGATAAAGCCTACTTGGTCATGGTGTATGATCTTTTAAATGTGTTGTTGGATTCTGATTGCTAGAATTTTGTTAAGGATTTTTGCATCTATGT
Source organism: Bos mutus (assembly GCF_027580195.1). NCBI lineage: Eukaryota > Metazoa > Chordata > Mammalia > Artiodactyla > Bovidae > Bos > Bos mutus. Next base: position 44,257 of record NW_027219764.1, on the reverse strand, counting down.
TCATCAGTGATATTGGCCTGTAGTTTTCTTTTTTTGTGTGGGATCTTTGTCAGGTTTTGGTATTAGGGTGATGGTGGCCTCATAGAATGAGTTTGGAAGTTTACCTTCCTCTGCAATTTTCTGGAAGAGTTTGAATAGGATAGGTGTTAGCTCTTCTCTAAATTTTTGCTGGAATTCAGCTGTGAAACTGTCTGGATCTGGGCTTTTGTTTGCTGGAAGATTTTTGATTACAGTTTCTTCTGTGATTTGTTGGTTATTCAGCAGCGTGTTGTTCAGCCTCCATATGTTGGAATTTTTAATAGTTTTTCTCCTGTAATTGAGATCTAATGTTACTGCATAGTGGTCAGAAAAGATGCTTGGAATGATTTCTATTGTTTTGAATTTACCAAGGCTAGATTTATGGCCCAGGATGTGATCTATCCTGGAGAAGGTTCCATGTGCGCTTGAGAAAAAGGTGAAATTCATTGTTTTGGGATGAAATGTCCTACAGATATCAATTAGGTCTAACTGGTCTATTGTATCCTTTAAAGTTTGTGTTTCCTTGTTAATTTTCTGTTTAGTTAATCTATCCATAGGTGTGAGTGGGGTATTAAAGTCTCCCACTATTATTGTGTTATTGTTAATTTCTCCTTTCATAGTTGTTAGCATTTGTCTTACATACTGTGGTGCTCCCATGTTGGGTACATATATATTTATAATTGTTATATCTTCTTCTTAGTTTGATCCTTTGATCATTATGTAGTGACCATCTTTGTCTCTTTTCACAGCCTTTGTTTTAAAGTCTATTTTATCTGATATGAGTATTGCTACTCCTGCTTTCTTTTGGTCCCTATTTGCATGGAAAATCTTTTTCCGGCCCTTCATTTTCAGTCTGTATGTGTCCCCTGTTTTGAGGTGGGTCTCTTTTGGACAACATATGTAGGGGTCTTGTTTTTGTATCCATTCAGCCAGTCTTTGTCTTTTGGTTGGGGCATTCAACCCATTTACGTTTAAGGTAATTACTGATAAGTATGATCCTGTTGCCATTTGCTTTATTGTTTTGGGTTTGAATTTGTACACCATTTTTGTGTTTCCCGTCTAGAGAATATCCTTTAGTATTTGTTGGAGAGCTGGTTTGGTGGTGCAGAATTCTCTCAACTTTTGCTTGTCTGTAAAGCTTTTGATTTCTCCTTCATACTTGAATGAGATCCTTGCTGGGTACAATAATCTGGGCTGTAGGTTATTTTCTTTCCTCATTTTCAGTATGTCTTGCCATTCCCTCCTGGCTTGAAGAGTTTCTATTGAAAGATCAGCTGTTATCCTTATGGGACTTCCCTTGTGTGTTATTGTTTTTCCCTTGCTGCTTTTAATATTTGTTCTTTGCCGGGAGCCGGTGAGAGACATTCCGCTTGTGACAAAGGTCATGAGGAAGGAGGCTTGGCATACGCAAAGGCAGGATTGAGCCTCAGGAGTCCCCCCAGATATTCTTGAGCATCTTCCCCCCAAAACCAGAGTCTGCCTACTTTATTGCTTTGTGTTCTCACCTCTGACTTTACTGGGGGCTGTCCCCCACCACCATCTCACTCTCTCTGTCAAAGAGCTAACTTACAGCTCCAATTAATAAAGTTCCTGGGCAACTAGGAGTGTTTAAATCCAAACCCCTCAGATGGCTCTCTAACTCGCCTGACAAGTTTACCCGGACTCCTACAGCTATACATACGATTGTTTACAGTCTCCCAGCCTCGAAAGGCATGGGAGGCTTAAGATATTCAAATAGCTTAGAGCCTCTCAGAGAGTTAGAAATTGTCAGAGTAAAACTAGTAAAAGATTTCATCAATGAACCAATGCTTGTTGCCAAGTTTTCACATCCTCTGAATTGTATCCTTGAATGTGTATTAATTAATATAGTTGGTATGTAGAAAAAATAAGTAGTGGCCGTGGTGTTAGTAACTTTAGACCCTTAAGGTAATAAATTCTTTCCTTTTTAAACCCATTACACATCCGTCCTATAGGAATGCATAGGAATGCAATTTTATCTTTGGAAGATGGCGCCAAACCTTAAAATAATTACTCTTAGAGAAAATAAGTCTTATGGTTGATAAGTCTTTGTCAAGGGCCATAAAATGTTAATAGGCCTTCTGGCCAGAAGATGATGTAAATCACCTAAACCATTTGTATACAATAAATTTGCAGGAAAGAAACCCTGGTTTTTGATAAGGATCAAAAACTGCTGACTTTACATACCCTATTATCCGCTATGTGTAACTTAGAGTATAAAAGCCCCTGTTGAAAATAAAGCTACGGGCCTTGCTCACCAGAGCTTGGTCTCCCCATGTCATTCTTTTCACATTCTGGCTGAAGTCTCCATCTGGAGTGCGGATATCCTCTGCAACCATTTATTTGCCTGGGCTTCTAAGACCCACTCGAGAAGGTGTCTAAGGTGGGGCACCTTCCGCTATTTGAGAGGGCACCTGCGGCCTCCGTGGTCAGAGCTAACCTGGTGTCACGGGTTATATTGATTTTCCGCGTAAACCAAGCTACTCAGCCTCTTTTCTCCACTGAATTTTCCTACTGAGCTATCCTCATTCTATTACTCTTTATATCTCTAATTACAATTTGAATAGGTCGCCGACGCCGTCTCCCCTTCAAATACCCTGGATCAGCTGGGGCTGGACCTCGGCAGTTCTTTGTGTTTGATCTTTGTTAATTTGATTAATATGTGTCTTGGGGTGTTTCACCTTGGGTTTATCCTGTTTGGGACTCTCTGGGTTTCTTGGACTTGGGTGACTATTTCCTTCCCCATTTTAGGGAAGTTTTCAACTATTATCTCCTCAAGTATTTTCTCATGGTCTTTCTTTTTGTCTTCTTCTTCTGGGACCCCTATGATTCGAATGTTGTAGTGTTTAATATTGTCCTGGAGGTCTCTGAGATTGTCCTCATTTCTTTTAATTTGTTTCTCTTTTATCCTCTCTGATTCATTTAGTTCTGCCATTCTATCTTCTAATTGACTAATCCTATCTTCTGCCTCTGTTATTCTACTATTTGTTGCCTCCAGAGTGTTTTAATTTCATTTATTGCATTATTCATTATATATTGACTCTTTTTTATTTCTTCTAGGTCCTTGTTGAAACTTTCTTGCATCTTCTCAATCCTTGTCTCCAGGCTATTTATCTGTGATTCCATTTTGATTTCAAGATTTTGGATCAATTTCACTATCATTATTCAGAATTCTTTATCAGGTAGATTCCCTATCTCTTCCTCTTTTGTTTGGTTTGGTGGGTATTTATCCTGTTCCTTTATCTGTTGGGTATTCCTCTGTCTCTTCATCTTGTTTAAATTGCTGAGTTTGGGGTGTCCTTTCTGTATTCTGGCAGTTTGTGGAGTTCTCTTTATTGTGGCGTTTCCTCATTGTGTGTGGGTTTGTACAGGTGGCTTGTCAAGGTTTCCTGGTTAGGGAAGCTTGTGTTGGTGTTCTGGTGTGTGGAGCTGGATTTCTTCTCTCTGGAGTGCAATGAAGTGTCCAGTAATGAGTTATGAGATGTCTATGGTTTTGGGGTGACTTTCGGCAGCCTGTATATTGAAGCTCAGGGCTGTGTTCCTTTGTTGCTGGAGAATTTGCTTGGTATGTCTTGCCCTGGGACTTGTTGGCCCTTGTGTGGTGCTTGGTTTCAGTTTCGGGATGGAGGCATTTGATGAGCTCCTGTCAATTAATATTCCTTGGAGTCAGGAGTTCCCTGGAGTCAGGGTTTGGATTTAAGCCTCCTGCTTCCAGTTATCGGTCTTATTTTTACAGTAGTTTCAAAACTTCTCCTCTATACAGCACCATTGATAAAACATCTACATTAAAGATGAAAAGTTTCTCTACCGTGAGGGTCACCCAGAGAGGTTCACAGCATTACATGGAGAAGAGAAGAGGGAGGAGGGAGTTAGAGGTGACCAGAATGAGATGAGGTGGAATCAATAGTGGAGAGAGTGGGCTAGCCAATAATCACTTCCTTATGTGCACTCCACAACTGGACCGCTCAGAGATGTTCATGGAGTTATACAGAGAAGAGAAGATGCAGGAAGGAGACAGAGGTGGCCAGAAGGATAAAAGTGGGGAATGAAAATGAGGGAGACAGATCCAGCCAGTAATCAGTTCCCTAAGTGTTCTCCACCGTCTGGAACACACAGAAATTCACAGAGTTGGGTAGAGTAGAGAGGGGTTAGGGAGGAGACACAGGCAACCTGGTGGAGAAAAAGGAGAGTCCAAAGGGAGAGAGAGCAGTTAAGCCAGTAATCTCATTCCCTAGTGAAAAATGGGTCCTGAAGATTGGGTTCTTAAAGGTACAAAATTGGTAACAAATACATAAAAGCAAAAATTAAAAACCTAGAGTAGAGTTTGGAATTTTAAAAATACGATGTTAAAGAAAAGAAGAAGGAAAAGAAAGAGAGAGAGAAAAAAAAAACAGAAACAAACAATGTCACAAAAAATATAAAGAAAATACAGGTATAAAATTGATATCAAATACCAAAAAGCAAAAAATTAAAAATCTAGAGTAGAGTTTGGAATTTCAGATATACAATGTTATATAAAAGAAGAAGAGAAAGAAACAGAGAAAAAAAGTCACAGAAATTATAAAAAAAACTATAGGTACAAAATTGATAACAAATACCAAAAAGCTAATATTAAAAGCCTAGAGTAGAGTTTGGAATTTCAAAAATACAATGTTAAAGAAAAAGAAAAAAAAAAAAAAAAAGGTCAAAAAATTATTAAAAATATATATGTGAAGTTTGCTGAAGAAAAAAAAATAGGGTCTTTTTTTGCAAAGTAATAGGTTATAAAAGTGAAAATTAGACGAATAATAGAGGACTTAAATTTTTTTTAAAAAATTAAAAAAGAAAGAAAGAAAGAATGAATGATCATAAAAATAGTAAAAATATATTGAGGACTTTCTCTGGTTTTGTTGTGAGTATTGTGGGTTCAGCTCATTTTTGGCTAGTTCCTTGGTCCGACGTTTATTTCTCAAGATCTATAGGCCCCTTCCTATGTAGTCGGTAGTAACCACAGGGTTTTAATCTATTGCCTGTAGCTTCCAAGGCGATTCCCTCTGTTATAGCTTCTTCTGTTTGCTGGACTCTTCAGGGTCTGGTTTCCGCCCTGACACAAAGGGGACGGTGGAGGACACTTTTTTTTTTTTTCTTTTTCTTTCTAGGCTCACTTGTTCAGTCGCACTGTGGGAAGGGAGGGAGGGATGTTGCAAACAAGTAACACAGGCGTGTGCTTGCAGTGCCTCAGCCACACTGGGTCTGCCCCCGCTCATGGCGCGTGTAGCCTCCCTGCCCACACTGCTCAGGCTCTAGGTTGCTCTGCCGGGAACCATCCGAGGCCAGCCCTGGGCTGCATGCACCTCCAAGGTCCAAGCCGCTCAGGTTCAGGCACTCGGGTAGTCCGTGGAGGCGCAGACTGCCTTGGGCCTGCGTTTTGTGCGATTTATCGCCTCCCCACTGCTCGGTTATCTAGGTGTACAACCGGCACACCTTCTCAGGGAGATGTTGACCATCCAGACCCCCAAGAAGTTTTAGTTAGCAAAGAAGCCTGCTTACAGTTTTATAGATAATGTCTCTCTGGGGCTGCGCTTGCCCCCTTCTGGTTCTGGCTGCCTGTCACCGGAGGGGGAAGGTCTGCAGCTGGCTATCTCTGTTTAGTCCTTTGTTCCGTGCATGGGCCTGGCGATGTCTTAGGTTACGGCTGACTTTTCGCGTGGTAGATGTCCCACAGTCTGGTTTGCTAGCCCAGATTATTTCGCTCAGATAGCGCTCAGAGTATTTAGGCCAGGTCCTTACTCTAAGCGATGCACCCCGCGCCGCACCTCCCTGCCCAGCCCCCGCTTGCTAATGGCGTGTGCAGGCGTCTGCGCTGCTTCTCCGCTGGCGGAGTTACCGTAGGGCTCACAATCTGCGAGTTTTAATTGTTTATTTATTTTTTCTCCCTGTTATGTTGCCCTCTGTGCTTCCAAAGCTCGGCACAGATTCAGCAGTGAGAAGGTTTCCTGACGTTTGGAAACTTCTCTCTTTTTAAGACTCCCTTCCCGGGATGGAACTCCATCCCTCCCTCTTTTGTCTCTTTTTTTGTCTTTTATATTTTTCCCACCTCCTTTCGAAGAGTTGGGTTGCTTTTCTGGGTGCCTGATGTCCTCTGCCGGCATTCAGAAGTTGTTTTGTGGAATTTACTCGGCTTTTAAATGCTCTTTTAATGAATTTGTGGGGGAGAAAGTGTTCTCCCCGTCCTACTCCTCCACCAACTTGGCTCCTCCCCTCTAAAATAATGTAATACTTCTATTAACATAAAAGTTGAATACCATACACTATGGTATATAATTCAGTGGGTTTTAGTAATATACAAAAATTTGTGAAAAAATAATTTCAGAATATATCCATCATTCCAGAAAGAAATTGGTACCCATTAATATGCCCCATTTCCCCTCCTTATCTCATGTCACCCCTGTAATCCAGTTTTATTGTTCATAAATTTTTATTTTATATAGTTTCAGTTAAATGAGTTCACACAATTTGTGACTTTTTATATTTGGTTACTTTCACTTAATGCTTTGAGGGTTCATCTACATTGCAAGCAGTGTGCTTTGCTTGCATAAATGACCCAGAACAAAACTACCATATGACTCAGCAATACCACTACTGCATGAACCTCAGTGAACACTGCAGCGCTATTTACAGTAGCCAGGAAATGGAAGCAATGCAGAGTACATTGTGAGAAACGCTGGACTGGAAGAAGCACAAGCTGGAATCAAGATTGCCAGGACAAATATCAATAACGTCAGATATGCAGATGACACCACCCTTATGGCAGAAAGTGAAGAGGAACTAAAAAGCCTCTTGATGAAAGTGGAGAGTGAAAAAGTTGGCTTAAAGCTCAACATTCAGAAAACGAAGATCATGGCATCCGGTCCCATCACTTCATGGGAAATAGATGAGGAAACAGTGGAAACAGTGTCAGACTTTATTTTTTTGGGCTCCAAAATCACTGCAGATGGTGACTGCAGGCATGAAATTACAAGACGCTTACTCATTGGAAGGAAAGTTATGACCAACCTGGGCAACATATTCAAAAGCAGAGACATCACTTTGCCAACAAAGGTCCGTCTAGTCAAGGCTATGGTTTTTCCAGTGGTATGTATGGATGTGAGAGTTGGACTGTGAAGAAGGCTGAACACTGAAGAACTGATGCTTTTGAACCGTGGTTTTGGAGAAGACTCTTGAGAGTCCCTTGGACTGCAAGGAGATCCAACCAGTCCATTCTGAAGGAGATCAGTCCTGGGATTTCTTTGGAAGGAATGATGCTAAAGCTGAAACTCCAGTACTTTGGCCACTTCATGCGAAGAGTTGACTCATTGAAAAGGACTCTAATGCTGGGAGGGGTTGAAGGCAGGAGGAGAAGGGGACGACAGAGGATGAGATGGCTGGATGGCACCACGGACTCAATGGATGTGAGTCTGAGTGAACTCCGGGAGTTGGTGATGGACAGGGAGGCCTGGCCTGCTGCTATTCATGGGGTCCCAAAGAGTCGGACATGACTGAGCAACTGAACTGAACTAAACTGAAAGCAACTGAGGTATCAATGGATATCAATGGATGAATGGATAAAGAAGAAATACATGTATACAATGGACTATTATTCAGCCATAAAAAAATAGAACTGAATCATTTGAACTGAGGTGGATAAACCTAGAGCCAGGCTTTCCTGGTGGCTCTGATTACCATATGTAAAGTAGATGGCTGGTGAGCAGTTGCTTTATAGCACAGGGAGCTCAGTCTGGTGCTCTGTGAAGACCTAGAGGGGTGAAATGAGGAAAAAATGGGAGGAAGGTTCAAGAGGGAGGTGAAACAATTATACTTATTGCCAGGAGAAATATCAATAACCTCAGATATGCAAATGACAGCACCCTTATGGCAGAAAGTGAAGAGGAACTAAGGAGCCTCTTGATGAATGTGAAAGAGGAGAATGAAAAAGCTGGCTTAAAACTCTACATTCCAAAAACAAAGATCACAGCATCTGGTCCCATCTCTTCATGGAAAATAGATGGGGAGAAAATGAAATCAGTGACAGACTATTTTTTGGGGCTCCAAAATCACTGAAGACAGTGACAGCAGACATGAAATTAAAAGATGCTTGCTCCTTTGAAGCCAAACTTTGACAAACTTGCTGCTGCTGCTGTTGCTAAGTCGCTTCAGTTGTGCAACTCTGTGCAACCCCATAGACAGCAGCCCAACCAGGCTTCCCTGTCCCTGGGATTCTCCAGGCAAGAACACTGGAGTGGGTTGCCATTTCCTTCTCCAATGCATGAAAGCGAAGAGTGAAAGTGAAGTTGCTCAGTCATGCCCGACTCTTAGCGACCCCATGGGACTGTAGCCCACCAGGCTCCTCCATCCATGGGATTTTCCAGGCAAGAGTACTGGAGTGGGGTGCCATTGCCTTCTCCGTGACAAACTTAGACAGCATATTAAAATACAGAGACCTCACTTTGCTGACAAAGGTTCATAGAGTCAAAGCTATGGTTTTTCCTGTCGTGATGTATGGATGTGAGAGTTGGACTGTAAAGAAGGTTGAGGGCTAAAGAATTGATGATTTTGAACTGTGGTGCTGGGAAAGCCTCTTGAGAGTCCCTTGGACTGCAAGGAGATCAAACAAATCAATCCTAAAGGAAATCAACTCTGAATATTCATTGGAAGGACTGATGGTGAAGCTGAAGCTCTAATACTTAGGCCACCTGATGGGAAGAGCTGACTCATTGGAAAAGACTCTGATGCTGGAAAAGATTGAGGGCAGGAGAAGAAAAGGGTGACAGTTGGTGAGATGGTTGGATGGCATCATTGACTCAATGGACATGAGTTTGAGCAAACTCTAGGAGACAGTGAAGGACAGGAAAGTCTGATGTGCTGCAGTCCATGGGGTTGCAAAGAGTCGTACATGAAAATGAGCAACTAAACAACAGCAACAGGATTTTGATAGGAAACACAGTACAGTGCAGGTATAGCATGTGCTGGTCCTGCTATGGCTGCAGTGGCCTCAGAACCCTCTGATCCCATGTCCTAATCCATGCCTTGAATCAGGAGTGCAGGGAGTGGGCGTGGAGAATGGAATTACAGGACCAGAGGTTCAGCAGCCTTGCACAGCACAACATACCCAGAAATTAGAGCGTATAGAACCAGACTGTGGGGGGAAGACTACAAGCAGGTTTAGCAAAGGAACCAGAGCCTTGGGTGTGGTGGGTGTGGCAGGGACGGCAGTGATTGCAATCAGTCTTCCCAGTGTGCCTGGTCCCAACAAACACACACACACACAGAGCTCACCGATGGGTATGATTCTAGATTCCTCTGCTGGTTGCAGCTGAAGCATGGAACCATGTGGTAGGTGAACCTGCAGGGTCTTCAATTCTGAGGCCAAAAGTGTCACAGAAAATTTTGTGACTTATTCTGTGGGCCTGGACTTTCCAGGATTGCCATCTGCACTTTTCTGCTCTCTAAGGATCCCACAGCCGAAACCTGAGATCAGACTCAACATCTGTGTTTACTGAAAAGCTGTTAGGAGGGAGACTGACTGAAGTGTTCTTGGCTGTCAGGAGCAATTACATATAGTATGTAAATTATCAATCAAAAGGGTGTTAATCTGTATTGTTTTATCATTATTATTTAGGTCTTATAGACTAAAGTTAACTACTCTTTTCTAGATATATATAGTGAGAATATTAATATTTCAGATTGTTTTTCCTTGGCATAAACATTTAACCCCCCAAGTGGATTTGAATTAATCTGTGATAAAATTGATATTTGGTTGTTTACAAGAGTTTATATCTGGATCCAATGTGGTAGTTGTTGTTTAAAGAAAGGAATAACAGGAATAAATATATACATCACTGGATATCACTCTGTTTACTTGTTTGTTACATTTTAAAAAACAAAATTACTTTATTTCTTTTAGCTTTCTGATATTTTCTCTGGGAAAATATGTAGGAACATGTTTAAGTCAATCTATGGAAAGACATTGAGTGACTCAAGGTTCAGTGTCATGTAGGTCCCAAGCAGGTGAAGACCAAGTTCAACAGGAAGGTAGGCACCATTCCTGGTCCCCAACCAGGTACCCGAGGGACCCTGGCTCCGACAATTCCTGCTCTAGTCTCAGTGGTAATGAGGTATGTCACATCTCCTGGAGTAAACCATGGAGAGTTCCACTTCTCTGAAGCTCCCTGGACATAACAGATTAGCAAGTAGGATGAGCCAGGGGACCGGGGACCCAGATCTTTCAGCTGCAGTGTCTCAGACACCTGCTTCCAGGGGTGGGTGGTAGGAGAGACCTCCCTTTTCCCAAGGACTGGATCTCAAGAGGGTCTGAGGAAAAGCCTTCTGCTCCATTAGCTCTGGAAAATCCCCAGGAGTAGCCAAGGCCCAGGGACCAAGAGGAAGTTTAGGGATTAAAAACTGTGGTTCTCCAGGAGCTCACAAAATTCCCCAGGGTGGAGAAAACCCTGTGGTACCAAGGAATCCTGGCAGCTTCTGAAGGGACTGGACCCAGGAGGGAGGTGATATCCTGTCTGCCCAAGGCCAATCTGCCCACAATCTTCCCACTGGTGCTCTGTGAAGACCCACAGTGGGTTCTGGGCCCTAATAACTCAGCCCTGGACTCAGGGGGTGGCTGTCCAATGGGACCTTCCTTCAGGGCAGGAAGGGACTCTGAAGACCTTTGAGTGGGCAACACTGGGTTCTGTGTTCTTGTCCCTGCCTCCATAGGCACTGAAACTCTGACAGCCCAGCATGGTTTTGTCCAGAGAGGGAGCTTTTCCCTGAGGCCCCAGATGCTTGTGTACCTGGCCCATCTGGGAAAGTGGGGGTAAGGCTCTGCTCAGCCCAGAGTCCCCCTTGGAGGATGTGCAGGAGGGGTTGGGGGAGGGGGGCTGCAGGGGTCCCAGAGCTGCTCTTTACACTCAGAGTCTGCGCCCCTCACCTCCAGGGCCCGCACCCCCAGGGAAACCAGTGGGCTCCACTCCTGGAGAGAGGGGACAGAATAACTAGGAAGGGCTCCAGGACTGAGAGTTCAAGAACCTCTGCATTTGGTCTTCATTGCTGAGCGTGGGCTTCCTCTAGTTGGTGCAAGTGGGGCTGCTCTTCACTGCAGTGTGCTGGCTTCCCATTGCGGTGGCTTCTCTTGTTGCAGACCATAGGCTCCAGCTCACATCTCAGTAAAATATATATTTAGATTTGGCAGGAGGAAAGAAATCCACTTATGATTTTTTGTGTGTGAATGAACTGTGAGACATTTTAGAAACACTAATTCTAATCTTAAATTGGATCTTCTGTGACTGGAGTTTCATTCCCAGTTCATGAAAGTATGGATGAAGGGACTCTTCTGTACTTATACATGTGTACATTCTCCCCCAAACTCCCCTCGCATCCAGGCTGTCACAACATTGAGCTGAGTTCCACGTGCTGTACAGTAGTTCCCTGCCTGTATATTTATAAAGAATAAAATATTTCACTAAGACATGAAGGAGTATGATGAATTCTCAAAACTCAACCCTTTTCACATGTAAGAACACAACTTACTAATTGTGATACTAATTGTCCATGAGAACCAAAAGTGAAAACATCAAATAATGTTTAGAAATGTTTAATGAGATGGCGCTGGCTTTAAACATGTTTTCAAATATAACAATAAACCAAAATGATAAAAGTAGTGTCATACCACTACATAAATTCCCAGTTTAGCAACCTGTGGACTAAAATACTTTTACATAACACCTAAGTAATACAATCTAATAACATAATACAAATAAATCAAGGGCTTCCCTGATAGCTCAGTTGGTAAAGAATGCAACTGCAAAACAGGAGACCCTAGTTTGATTCATGGGTCAGGAAGATCCACTGGAGAAGGGATAGGCTACCCACTCCTGTATTTTTGGGCTTCCCTTGCAGCTCAGCTGGTAAAGAGTCTGCCTGCAATTCCAAGTTCAGTCCCTGGGATGGGAAGATGCCCTGGAGAAGGGAACAGATACTCACTCCAGTATTCTAGCCTGGAGAATTCCATGGACTGTATAGTCCATGGGGTCCAAAGAGTCGGGCATGAGTGAGTGACTTGCAGTTTACTTCACACGGTAAACACATGATGGCCTGTGGTGGAAACCAGAAGGAATTTAGATGTGGCCTGGGAAATTAGTATAATTGAGTCAAAGGATGCTGTCTTTAAGGAAAAGCTAACTCAAATGGAGCAGTTTAAAATTTCTAATTTTTGAAATCAGTAATAAAATCTCACTGAGAGCTAAAAGGATGAATATACATATAGAAATGCTGCTGCCCACGTACCCAGCCCACTTCCAAGGTAAGGAAGGGCCAGCTCCTCACTTCAGAGAGAAGGGGCCTAGGCAATGTTTTTAAAGGCAGCTCACCTACATCCAGTCAATCAGATCTTCCCTCCCCAGATCACTGCCTGAGTCCTGAGGAACAAGGTCACAGAGAAGGGGCTTACAGACCCCTGGAGCCCCTCACACGTCTAGCAGGCAGAGGGTGAAGAGAGCAAACCTTTCCAGTTCAGGGATCTCAGTCTAGTCCAGGGTGCCCCGCAGCCCAGTCAGCTCAGGGTTTATTCCACAAGGCTTCACATTGCATTGATTTTCTCTCGGGGTGAACCTGGGGTAGATGGAGAGGCCAGAGATTACAGTTCAAGATGCCTTCTTTCCAACAGGTCCCACTTTGTATGAAGAGGGAGGGAAAGAAGGAAGGCAATGAAGAGGCATAGAGAGAAGAGCCCGTGGACTTTTGCTGAAAGTTCTGTCTCTTCAGGATGTGAACTAAACCCAGCTGGGATCCGAGTCAGAGGAGTCCCTTGAGGACAATGAGCTGGAGCTGTGCTCCTTGGGCTCAAAATCTCCATCTTCATCCTCACTGCTGGGGGCTGAGGAGTGGCTGTCTTCCTCCTCGTGCTCATTTTCCTCTGATCTCCCTGAGGCAGGAGAATGTTCTCCAGTCGTGTCTGATGATGCTATCTCTGCAGCCTGAAGCCCCGGGTCCTCTCTAAGTCTTCCTTGCAGATTCCTTGATGATGGGGACTTCAGACCCATACTTCTAATCTTAGGGTTCGGGCCCCCCATCACGCTCATGTTCTTACGCTTAACACAGGTCACCTCTCTGTAAGCAGCATATTCTTCAGGAGACAGAGTCCTGAGCCAGAGATCAAGGTCCATCTTGTACTGTGTCTGCAGTCCCTCTGCCTGCTTCTTATAAAGCTCCTTCTGGTCCTGGGGGACCCGCTGCCAGCATCTACTGATCTCCACCATGCGCTCCCTTGGGGGCACTACTTTCAGCTCCCTGCTCAACCAGAGATCCTGGTGGAACTTGTGATAGCCATTCATTAGGGGCTTTTTGGGCTCTCCTTGGAATTTACACTTCATGAGTAAATTGTTTTCTGGGGGAGACTTCACTGTGTGCACATTTTCCTGAAACTTCTTTGGCACTTTGCTTTGACTTCCTTTGGGGACATCAGTTTTCTTGGAGTTCTGGACTAGATCAGGGTGCTGTTTTCTAAATAGAGCCATTTTCTCCTGAAACTCCTGCTTTTCTTTCTGGAAATCTTGACTATATTTCAGCTTGAGCTGTTCTGGCAGCTTCCTGTATTCCTCAGATGGAGCCTTGGTCAGCTCCTGGTTGCTCATCATGGGGTGTTTTTGGAGGTACTGAGGTCTCATCTCTTTAAAAAAAGTGGAGGTAAGCTGTCAAGGGGTTCTTGGGTAAATCAGGATGTTTCTTGTGTTTTCTGCTTTTGGAAGGATTGTGAACATTTTCCTTAGCTTCCAGGACTAATTCTGTCAAAGTATGAAGCTTTCTAACATTACGGGAAATCTCTAACCATTTGAGTTTGTACATTTCCCCAGAAAATTCTTTACAAGCTATTTTTCTCAGTCCATCACTGACTGAGTTATTTTGAACATGTGCTTGTCACTGGATAGATTTTTTTTTTTTGTACATTCCAGTAATTGAACAATGTTTTCTCTGGACCAGTCATCTTGGCTTTTAGGCAGCACGTTTTCTAGGTTTTTGTGAAATGTATGGTCCCAGCAGATCAGACACCTCAACGGTATTTCCACAGTCTGCACTCTCAAGATTGAGCAGGTGAGTTCTTTCTGAAGTCCAGCAGTCTGTGGGATTCTATGTATCTGTGGAGAAAGAAACAGAAAGCCACTCTCCTTTGGGATACATGAGAGAAGCACACTCTGCTTAGATATGTCCCTTCTATCACTCCCTTTACCCTTAAGAATGTAAATGAAAACTGTCTCAGTCTGAATTGAGATTCATATTGAGCATTATGAAGCTTCTTTTGCAGTTAAAAATCCTCAGATCCCATCCCAATATGCCTTGCACTCAATCTCACAAAAGGATGTTTAACACACAAATGAACAAAATAAAAGACTGGTTTCTCACTCAAAGGACAAAGAATAAGAGAAAATGAAGGGAGGGGAAAAAATAAAATTAAAAAGCCTGAAAAGCAAAGGGCTTTAAAACATCAATGAGATACCACAGCACATCAGTATAAGAATCATCAAAATCCCAAAGAGGGACATCACCAAATACTGAGAGAATGAGGAGAATCAGGAACTTTGACTCATTGCTGTTGCCTGTGTCAAATATATCTAAATATCTGTGTCTGGATTGGCATTTTCAGGAAACTACAGGTGGCAAACCTCAGCCTTGGTGTTTGTAATCTGACTACAGTGGCAGAAAAGATGTTAACAACTTCAGGAAATTATGCACCTCCTTCATGTCCAAGAATATGTATCATAAATGAACGAAGGCTTGTTCCTAAGCTATGAAGGTCTAAAGTCCTGATCATCAAAAGGCTGACTCTTACCTCTGAAGTGGTTCAGCATGTGTAGGAATAAAGAGGCCAGGAAGGGAGCTCTGGGTTCATGGGCTGAGGCTTCTGCTTCTGTGCCAAGTCAGCCCTGTAACAAAGGACATTGGTTCCATTTCAAGACCAAAGGTTAATCACATGAGCATTGCAAAACAGCAGACTTCACCACAGGATATGTTCTCAGGATTCTCCTACTTTTGGTGATTTGCATATACAATATATTCTACTTGCATGAGAATATAAAAATGTTGCCATATTTTTTACTAAATAGAAATTATCTCAAATTTCAATTTTCCCATTTTTCTCAGACATTATTCCAAGTTTTCACTCACTGAACTTAATTCCCTTCCTCAATTCCATCAATTCAAAGACCCTGGGCATTTTATAGAGAGCAAGACATTCAAGCTAAGGCTTTGAGGCTTCACTCACAAAGTAGTCATCAAGGATGCATTCTGTGTCTAAACAGAAGTGCTCACTGACCAGACATGTTTACTCTTGTCAGTCCAGCAAAGTGACGCAGGTCCAACCTGGCTGCCCTGGTCCTGAAAGTCATTGCTCTTTGGTGGGTATCAGGAAGCACCTCCCTGTGAGGTCCTGCCTGCAGGGGGCTTGCTGTGATGGAACAGGCTGAGTCACTGCTACTCAGTATTATCAATATCACAGTCTCACTTGTCATGTGTGGGGAATATGTTTCTTTCAGTAATTTTCTCACCTTCCAACTTACTAGGGTAGGTGCTTCCTCTGTGATATCCTAGAAAAATCCCTTCACTAAGTTTTATTTTGGTGAGGTTGGAGAGGATGGGGTGAGTGGGTGGAACAAAGCCAAGAATGTCAGCATGTTCTCAGGTATATCAGCTTCCCTCATAGCTCAGTTGGTAAAGAAACCATCTGCAATGCAGGAGAACCTGGTTCAAATCCTGGGGTCGGGAAGATCCACTGGACAAGGGATAGGTTACCCATTCCAGTATTCTTGGGCTTCCTTTGCGGCTCAGCTGGTAAAGAATCCACCTGCAATGCAGGAGACCTGGGTTCAATCCCTGGGTTGGGAAGGTACCCTGGAGAAAGGAAAGGCTACCCACTCCAGTATTCTGGCCTGGAGAATTCCATGGACTGTATAGTCCATGAGGTCTCAAAGAGTCAGACACAAGTGAGCTACTTTCACTTTCTCAGGTATATTTGTTTTCAGTCAAATGAAAAGGAAACTTCTGAGACCAAGGATCAGAAGTCCTCAAAGTTCTTTTGAAATGAAATAGAAAATGGCCAAAAAGACAATATTGATAATACATATGCTAGTGTTCTGTACCTATGGATTCACACATGGATTTAATCTGTACATTCTAAGCTATTTATTTGTTTATTTATTCATTTATTTTACAATAGGAGCTTGTAGAGCTACTTTCCTAACTATATTTCATACATGGTGTGTACAGGTCAATCCCAGATTCCCACTCTAAACTTCCTTTCTCCTTTTCCCTTGTTCTGAATGGGAAAAAATCAGAAAACATTTACAGACAGTTCCAAAAATGTAAAACTTGAAAATGCCACATACCGGGGAATGACTTATATTGCATTTAATTTACACTGTAAAATGTTAGTTGTAATAAGTTGACTAGAGATGGCAAAATGTACAGGAACATGCTTAGAATTTATCTGCAAATACTATGGCATTATGTACAAAGGATTCTTTATCCTGGAATTTGGGAATGGGGGAGGACCTGAAATCAATTCCCCATGGTCCCAAGGAACAATGGTGAATCCACTTCATGAAAAAGACAACAAATTTTTCAGAAATCAAAAATCATTAGTGTATACTTGCCTTTCCTTATTTTTTCCAAGCCCTATCAAAGAAAAACAAAAAAGAAAAGATCACATTAATCATGATAGTTCTATCCTTTTTCATGTTCTTTACTACTCCTGTTTGTGTATTAGATATGGCTTTCTAATTCTTTTATAGAGAACACTCAGAAGCTATCTTCATAACCAAGCCTAAAGTAAAACATGATGTGCTTCCTCCAGGCACATTAAGGAAGGAAAGGGGGCAGGAAGGGTTTGCCTCAAGATGCATCAACATCTAAGTTTCCAATGTCTTCACTACCTAGTGCTATGTTCAAGGATAAATCTCACCATTTGTAGTAACAATTAAAGCAAAAGAGACAACTGAATAAAACGCTATAGAGTGCTTTAAAATTGATACCAGCACGAAATATCTTACCTAGATGACAGGAAGAACCTCAGCATCCTCAGGGTGTGGATAGCAGAGAGTGACAAGGGTTTAGGGGAATGTACACTGCAGATGGAGATTGCAGCCATGAAATTAAAAGACGCTTACTGATTGGAACGAAAGTTATGACCAACCTAGATAGCATATTAAAAAGCAGAGACATTACTCTGCCAACTAAGGTCCATCTAGTCAAGGCTATGGTTTTTGCAGTGGTCATGTATGGATGTGAGAGTTGGACTGTGAAGAAAGCTGCAGGTTGAAGAATTGATGCTTTGGAACTGTGGTGTTGGAGAAGACTCTTGACAGTCCCTTGGACTGCAAAGAGATCCAACCAGTCCATCCTAAAGATCACTCCTGTGTGTTCATTGGAAGGATTGATGCTAAAGCTGAAACTCCAGTACTTTGGGCACCTCATGCGAAGAGTTGACTCATTGGAAAAGACTCTGATGCTGGGAGAGATTGGGGGCAGGAGGAGAAGGGCCGACAGATGATGAGATTGCTGGATGGTATCACCGACTCGATGGACATGAGTTTGAGTGAATTCCGGGAGTTGGTGATGGACAGGAAGGCCTGGAGTGCTGCAATTCATGAAGTCCAAAAGATTCAGACACAACTGAGCGACTGAACTGAACTGAATTAATAGTGAGATTTATGCCAAGAAAATTAACTTTCCCCTGGTCACAGAATTTTGCTGATTTTGTTACCATATATCTGGATAGGTAATATTTCAGTGTCACAGCAGCTCGTCTAGAAGAGTGTTTCTCTCTCTGAGGACGGACCCTCCTTTCTCATCTGGAGCAGCTCCATGTCCAGCTTGTGGCATATCTCGGTCAGCTCTCTGTACAATTCTTTCAGACTTTCTCTGTACTGAGTCATTCTGAACACTCTCTTCGAGTTGTTCACAAATGTCCTTGGCTTCTCTCTCCAGAGCCTCCAGATGCAGTTGCTCCTCCTCCTGGAGCAACAGAAGCATCCTCTGATATTCAGCTTGTAATTGTCACCTTCCTTAAGACCACATATTTCTGAGGGGATAGAGGATTCAAAGCACGCTTATGTTCATATTTAAAAGAAAACCTCAAATATTATTTCCTTCATGTCATCAAGAAAGTTGTTGACAAACTTTTGGTCTCAGATATCTTCCTGTCCGTTTTCTGTGAGTTCCTAGTTTCTTTCCGTGTTTGAATCAAGCTATCTAGGGGTCTCAAGATCTATCATTAAGAGGATTCTTCAGGGTTCTTACTTCATAAGTTATTTCCTCTCTAAATTGGATCTGAATTTTCTCTTCTTTTCTCTGGTTTTCTAAATATTCTTTAAAGTGATAAAACTCATTTTGTACAGTTTTTAAAAAATACATATAGTGCTCTAATTTCCCTCTAGGCACTAGTCTATTCCTCTCCTCTCCTTCACAGTGACACTTATGCAATGTGTCATACTCTGTGTCTGACAAGGTTTATTCAAATATGCAAAATTTGTCCTAGGAACACTTTTCATGCTGTGGTTTTCCCATATACTAGCATTTTTTGAACTAACCTGTGCCAATTGTGATTACTGATAGGTCTTTTGAAACCATGCCTTTTCGAGGGAAGAGATCAATATGCTTTAATGGGAATTTAAATGGACCTAAAAAGCTAGACTTGTATCCATATGGAGTGGGTAGGTGTTCCCTTCTCCCGGGGACCTTCCCAGTCCAGGGCTTGAACCCCAGTCTCCTGGACTACAGGTAGATTCTTTGCCATCTGAGCCACCATGTAAGCCTCCTGGGGCAACTCTTACCTCCTTGCTTATTTCTTTGGCTGTTCAGTGGGTTAATACACACAGAGGGTAACACAGCATCTAATTAACTGTTGGAATGAAGAGCTCTCTGCAGGGCTCTCCCTGCTGACTCAGACCATGACTTTGGGCATGGGTATTCTTCATGCTTCTACCAGTGGGTGTATAAGTCACAGTTTCTCGTCTTTGTGTGTCCTTCACTGTCAAAGGTGAGGTCCTCAGTTCTGTAAGATGTTTTGCACACTGCCAACAAGATTGAAACTGGTTCTCACCGCTCCATGCCTGGCAGGGAGGAGGAGTTATAATTGATATAATCAATTATAGGAGTGATACATAGAAGTGATATAGGTGTGATTATAGGAATGATATAGGAGGAGATATAATTGAGTTGTGACCAGACATTTAAAGTCCTTTTAGGAAAATGCTGCTGCTGCTGCTAAGTTGCTTCAGTTGTGTCCAACTCTGTGTGACCCCATAGACGGCAGCCCACCAGACTCCCCCGTCCCTGGGATTCTCCAAGCAAGAACACTGGAGTGGGTTGCCATTTCTTCTACAATGCATGAAAGTGAAAAGTGAAAGTGAAGTCGCTCAGTTATGCCTAACTCTTAGCGACCTCATGGACTGCAGCATACCAGGCTCCTCCATCCATTGGATTTTCCAGGCAAGAGTACTGGAGTGGGTTGTCATTGCCTTCTCTGATGTTTGCTCTAGATTTTCTAAAAGGATTATGCCTTTATTTCCAACACTGGTTATGGAAAAGGATCTGATAACACAGAATATTCAATAAAATGCAGAAAGCTGAGTGGAAATACAATAAAAATTCCCAGAACTTTGCAATCACCTGTGCTTTCATCTTAATGGTAACCCTCTGGACATCTTGGCATGCTGATCATGATGCTTACGGATATGAATTTCCATCTTTGTCGTAATTACCATATCTGTTATTACATCTGTTTCATTTTCCTGAGAGTTAGCAAGAAAAACAATAAAGTTCTGTGGTTTGAAGAATAGATGCTTGCTTCTTGGACAGAAAGCTATGGCAAACCTGGTCAGCATAATAAAAAGCAGGGACACCACTTTGCCTACACCACTTTGTATAGTCAAGCTATGGTTTTTCCAGTAGCCATATACATGGCTATGTGAGAGTTGGACCCTAAGAAAAGCTGAGCACTGAAGAAATGACTCTTTCAAATGGTAGTACTGGGGAAGACTCTGGAGAGTCCCTTGGACAGCAAGGAGATCAAACCCATCAATCCTAAAGGAAATCAGTCCTGAATAGTCATTGGAAGGACTGATGCTGAAGCTGAAACTTCAGTATTTTGGTCATCTTATGAGAACAGCTAACTCATTGGAAAAGTCCCTGATGCTGGGAAATATTGAGGGCAGAAGGAAAAGAGGGCATCAGAGGATGAGATGGCTGGATGATACCACCAGTGGAATGGACAAGACATTGGGCAAACTCTGGGAGACAGTGAGGAACAAGAAAGCCAAAGAAATAAGCAAAGGGTTAAAAGATGCTCTTAACCGAAAAAGAAGGTGCAGGAATGGTAAGGTTTCGGATCATAGACAATGCAGTGCTTTTTTAAAAAAAATCAATATCTGGAGATTGCTGAGGTATAAGCTGAAAAGAGAGTATTAAATCAGGGAAGGCAGCAGTTGGTTTTCAACAAGAGTTTCTTTATTTTTGACAATTGCTTTAGAAGCATCTACCCAGGGAAAATTCCAACATGTGGGTCACAAACCCACATGCAGCTCCAAAAATTGAGGTGCATATTTGATTGTATAAATACATATCCCCAAAAGTTCCAACACCTCCCAAAGTCTACATTTCCCCTTGCAATCCAGCATCACTGCAAGATCGATCATCTTTCCTTTCCGTTCATGTTGAGCTGATGTCTGAAACCATGGATTGGTTTTCTGTTCCTGATGCATCTACTGCCGAGATTTTAGTTTACAGGTGACCAGAAGTAAACTTTGACAGATGCATCCAGCTAGAAGGAGTATAACCGTGGTTCAGAAAGGGCTCCTCGGGATCAAATGTCTTGTTGCCACAGTGAGGACACAGGCTGGATTAAGTCAGATGAACCTTGGATGTTCTAAATCCCACATAATCTCGATGAGTTTATCTTGAAGCTGGACGAGTTGGCCCAGGTGAAGGGCTCCATGAGGGCTGCCACTCTCCTGAGGGGCAGGATCAGACTCATCACTTAAGTTGCTCAGCCCATTGGTGTGACTCAGAAGCTTCTCCAGGATGGCCAGAAAGGACGTTCCCACACAGAATGAAGGTCCCAAGCTTGAACAGTGGCTCAGGGCAGAGGATGGACTCATGCTGGGACTCTGTGATCCCACACTCCTCTAAGTTCAGCTCCTGAAGGGTGGCTGCAACTTGTTCCAGAATAACGTGGATGATCTCAGGACCAAAGTCCATCATGGTGACCCCACTCAGATCCAGGCCTTTGAGGTGACACATGTTTGGGCTCTGAGATAGATGGGGCAAGTCTGACTCTGTAAGCTGCCAGTTAGTTACTGCTGGGTGGGCCAAGGGGGTCCTCAGGCATCTGGGGAGAAAGCAAGCAATTAGGCCTGAGAAATCAGGGTGGCAGCTGAGCTAAAGTTGTGAGATAAGTGATTTGCCCAAAGACAAGGTCCTACTAACCACCTCCTGAAGGTCAGTACCCAGAATGGCCTGTCTCATTTTGGACTGGCAGTACCTGTCTGCATCTCCTGCAAACTTGGAAGTCAACCCTGAATGTTCATTGCAAGCACTGATACTGGAGCTCAAACTCCAGTACTTTGTTCACCTGATTGGAAGAGCCAACTCATCATAAAAGACCCTGATACCTGTACACCAATGGCTGATTCATGTCAATGTATGCCAAACACCACTATAATATTGTAGTTAGCCTCCCATTAAAATATAGAACAGTCTTTTGGACTCTGTGGGAGAGGGAGAGGGTGGGATGATTTGGGAGAATGGCATTGAAACATGTATAATATCATATATGAAATGAATCTCAAGTCCAGGTTCATTGCATGATACAGGATGCTTGGGGCTGGTGCACTGGGATGACCCAGAGGGATGGTACATTGAAGGAGGTGGGAGAGGGGTTCAGTATGGGTAACATGTGTATACCTGTGGCGGATTCATATTGATGTATGGAAAACCAATACAATATTGTAAAGTAATTAGCCTCCAATTAAAATAAATAAATTTATTTAAAAAATAATAATAGGGAGGTGGTCCTACGATGGCAGAGGAATAGGACGGGGAGACCACTTCCTCCCTCACCAATTCATCAAAAGAACACTTAAACACTGAGTAAATTCCACAAAACAACTTCTGAATGTCAGCAGAGGACATCAGGCACGCAGAAAAGCAGCCCATTGTCTTCAAAAAGAGGTAGGAAAAATATTAAAAAAAAAAAAAAAGAGAGAGAGAGACACAAAAGAGGTAGGGATGGGGCTCCATCTCAGGAAGGTAGTCTTAAAAAGAGAGAAGTTTCCAAACACCAGGAAACACTCTCACTGCCGAGTCTGTGGCGAGCCTTGGAAGTACAGAGGGCAACTTAATAGGGAGAAAAAATAAGTAAATAATTAAAACCCACAGATTACGAGCCCAACGGTTACTCCCCCAGCAGAGAAGCAGCACAGACGTCTGCACCCAACACTAGCAAGCGGGGGCTGGGCAGGGAGGCGCGGGCTGCATTGCTTAGAGTAAGGATCTGGCCTGAATGCCCCGAGGGTAATCAGAATGAACTAATTTGGGCTAGCAAACCAGACTGTGGGATAGCTACCACGCGAAAATCCCTAAGACACTGACAGGCCCGTGCATAGAACAAAGGGCTGAACAGACCCAGCCGGCTGCAGACCATCCCCCTCTGGTGACAGGCAACCAGAGCCGGAAGGGAGCAATTACAGCCCCAGAGAGACATTATCTACGAACCTGTAAGCAGGCTTCTTTGCTAACTAGGATTTCTCAGGGTTCTGGACAGTCATCATCCACCTGAGAAGGTGCGCCGGTTGTACACCCAGAAAACCAAGCGACAGGGACGGGAGAGGCGATAAGTCGCAGTGACCGCGCTCGCCAAACACCTCATCACCCAAGCTGCTCAGAGCTGGGAAGGGCACAAAACGCAGGCCCAAAGGAGTCTGCGCCTCTGAGGACTACTCGAGTGCCTGAACCTGAGAGGCTTAGACCTGGGAGGTGCATGCAGCCCAGGGCCAGCCTCGGATGGTTCCTGGTGGAGCGACCTAGAGCCTGAGCTGTGTGGGCAGGGAGGGTGCATGTGCCGTGAGCGGGGGCAGGCCAGTGTGGCTGAGGCACTGCGAGCACACGCCAGTGTTATTTGTTTGCAGCGTCCCTCCCTCCCCACAGCACGACTGAACAAGTGAGCCTAAAAAGTGTCCACCACCACCCTCCTTGTGTCAGGGCGGAAATCAGACACCGAAGAGACCAGCAAACAGAAGAAGCTAAAACAGAGGGAACCGCTTTGGAAGTGACAGGTCTGATAGATTAACCCTGTAGTTAGTACCAACTACATAGGAAGGGGCCTAGAGATCTTGAGAAATATAAGCTGGACCAAGGAACTATCTGAAAATGAACTGACCCCACACTGCCCACAATAACACCAGAGAAAGTCCTAGATATATTTTTACGATCATTCTTTTCTTTTTTTTCTTTCTTTTTTTTAACTTTCTTTTAATTTTTAAGTCCTCTATTACTCCTTTAATTTTCATTTTTATAACCTATTATTACTTTTCAAAAAAAAAAGTATTTTTAGAGCAAACTTCATATATATATATATTTTATTTATTATTATTTTTCTTCCCACCCACTCCCTCTCCCACAGAGTCCATAAGACTCTTCTAGTGTCTCATTTGCTGTCTCGTATACAGGGTTATTGCTACCATCTTTCTAAATTCCATATATATGCGTTAGTATACTGTATTGATGTTTTTCCTTCTGGCTTACTTCACTCTGTATAATAGGCTCCAGTTTCATCCATCTCATTAGAACTGATTCAAATGTATTCTTTTTAATGGCTGAGTAATACTCCATTGTGTATACGTACCACAGGTTTCTTATCCATTCATCTGCTGATGGACATGTAGGTTGCTTCCATGTCCTAGCTATTATAAACAGTGCTGCGATGAACATTGGGGTACACGTGTCTCTTTCCCTTCTGGTTTCCTCAGTGTGTATGCCCAGCAGTGGGATTGCTGGATCATAAGGCAGTTCTATTTCCAGTTTTCTAAGGAATCTCACACTGTTCTCCATAGTGGCTGTACTAGTTTGCATTCCCACCAACAGTGTAAGAGGGTTCCTTTCTCCACACCCTCTCAGCATTTATTATTTGTAGACTTTTGGATCGCAGCCATTCTGACTGGTGTGAAATGGTATCTCATAGTGGTTTTGATTTGCATTTCTCTGATAATGAGTGATGTTGAGCATCTTTTCATGTGTTTGTTAGCCATCTGTATGTCTTCTTTGGAGAAATGTCTATTTAGTTCTTTGGCCCATTTTTTGATTGGGTCATTTATTTTTCTGGAGTTGAGCTGTAGGAGTTGCTTGTATATTTCTGAGATTAGTTGTTTGTCAGTTGCTTCATTTGCTATTATTTTCTCCCATTCTGAAGTCTGTCTTTTCACCTTGCTAATAGTTTCCTTTGATGTGCAGAAGCTTTTAAGGTTAATTAGGTCCCATTTTTTTTTTTTTTTTTTGCTTTTATTTCCAATATTCTGGGAGGTGGGTCATAGAGGATCCTGCTGTGATGTATGTCAGAGAGTGTTTTGCCTATGTTCTCCTCTAAGAGTTTTATAGTTTCTGGTCTTATGTTTAAATCTTTAATCCATTTTGAGTTTATTTTTGTGTATGGTGTTAGAAAGTGTTCTAGTTTCATTCTTTTACAAGTGGTTGACCAGATTTCCCAGCACCACTTGTTAAAGAGATTGTCTTTAATCCATTGTATATTCTTGCCTCCTTTGTCAAAGATAAGGTGTCCATATGTGTGTGGATTTATCTCTGGGCTTTCTATTTTGTTCCATTGATCTATATTTCTGTCTTTGTGCCAGTACCATACTGTCTTGATAACTGTGGCTTTGTAGTAGAGCCTGAAGTCAGGTAGGTTGATTCCTCCAGTTCCATTTTTCTTTCTTATATAATATATATATATATATATATATATAATAATTTTTGTGACTTTATTTTTTTCTTCTTCTTTTCTTTAATATTGTATTTTGAAAATCCAACCTCTACTCTAGAATTTTAATCTTTGCTTTTAGGTATTTATTATCAATTTTGTACCTTTAAGAACCCAATTTTAAGTACCCATTTTTACTTGGGAGCAAGATTACTGGCTTGACTGCTCTCTTCCTCTTTGGACTCTCCTTTTTTTTCACCAGGTCACCTCTGTCTCCTTGCTCCCCCTTCTCTTCTCTACCCAACTGTGTGAATCTCTGTGTGTTCCAGATGGTGGAGAACATTTAGGGAACTGATTACTGGCTGGATTTGTCTCTCTCCTTTTCATTCTCCCCTTTTATCCTCCTGGCCACCTCTGTCTCCTTCCTCCCTCTTCTCATCTCTGTATAAGTCCATGAACATCTCTGAGTGGTCCAGACTGTGGAGTGCACATGAGGAAGTGATAACTGGCTAGTTTGCTCTCTCCTCTTTTGATTCCACCTCATCTCATTCGGGTCACCTCTAACTCCCTCCTCCCTCTTCTCTTCTCCATGTAACTCTGTGAACCTCTCTGGGTGTCCCTCACTGTGGAGAAACTTTTCATCTTTAACCTAGATGTTTTATCAACAGTGCTACATAGAAGGAGAAGTCTTGAGACTACTGTAAAAATAAGACTGAAAATCAGAAGCAGGAGGCTTAAGTCCAAATCCTGAGAACATCAGAGAACTTCTGACTCCATGGAACATTAATCAATAGGAGCTCATCAAATGCCTCCATACTAACACTGAAACCAAGCACCACACAAGGGCCAACAAGTTCCAGAGCAAGACATTCCACGGAAATTCTCCAGCAACAAAGGGACACAGCCCTGAGCTTCAATAATACAGGCTGCCCAAAGTTACACCAAAACCATTGACATCTCATAACTCATTACTGGACACTTCATTGCACTCCAGAGAGAAGAAATCCAGCTCCACACACCAGAACACTGACACAAGCTTCCCTAACCAAGAAACCTTGACAAGCCACCAATACAACCCCACCCACAGTGAGGAAACTCCATAATAAAGAGACGTCCACAAATTGCCAGAATACAGAAAGGCCACCCCAAACTCAGTAATATAAACAAGATGAAGAGACAGAGGAATACCCAGCAGATAAAGGACAGGATAAATGCCCACCAAATCAAACAAAAGAGTAAGAGATAGGGAATCTACCTGATAAAGAATTCTGAATAATGATAGTGGAAATGATCCAAAATCTTGAAATAAAAATGGAATCACAGATAAATAGCCTTGAGACAAGGATTGAGAAGATACATGAAAGGTTTAACAAGGACCTACAAGAAATAAAAAAGAGTCAATATATAATGCATAATGCAATAAATGACATCAAAAACACTCTGGAGGCAACTAATAGTAGAATAACAGAGGCAAAAGATAGGATTAGTGAAGTAGAAGATAGAATGGTATAAATGAATGAATCAGAGAGGAAAAAAGAAAAACGAATTGAAAGAAAGTAGGACAAACTCAGAGACCTCCAGGACAATATTAAATGCTCCAACATTCAAATCATAGGAGTCCCAGAAGAAGAAGACAAAAAGAAAGACCATGAGAAAATACTTGAGGAGATAATAGCTGAAAACTTCCCTAAAATGTATAAGGAAATAATCACCCAATTCCAAGAAACCCAGAGAGTCCCAATCAGGATAAACCCAAAGCAAAACACTCCAAGACACATATTAATCAAATTAACAAAAATCAAACACAAAGAACAAATATTAAAAGCAGCAAGGGAAAAGCAACAAATAACACACAAGGGGATTCCCATAAGGATAACAGCTGATCTTTCAATAGAAACTCTTCAGGCCAAGAGGGAATGGCAAGACATACTTAAAGTGATGAAAGAAAATAACCTACAGCCCAGATTACTGTACCCAGCAAGGATCTCATTCAAATATGAAGGAGAAATAAAAAGCTTTACAGACAAGCAAAAGCTGAGAGAATTCAGCACCACCAAACCAGCTCTCCAACAAATACTAAAGGATATTCTCTAGACAGGAGACACAAAAAGGGTGTATAAACTCGAACCCAAAACAATAAAGTAAATGGTAACGGGATCATACTTATCAATAATTACCTTAAACATAAATGTGTTGAATGCCCCAACCAAAAGACAAAGACTGGCTGAATGGATACAAAAACAAGACCCCTATATATGTTGTCTACAAGAGACCCACCTCAAAACAGGGGACACATATAGACTGAAAGTGAAGGGCTGGAAAAAGATATTCCAAGCACATAGAGATCAAAAGAAAGTAGGAGTAGCAATACTCATATCAGATAAAATAGACTTTAAAACAAAGGCTGTGAAAAGAGACAAAGAAGGACACTATATAATGATCAAAGGATCAATCCAAGAAGAAGATAAAACAATTATAAATATATATGCACCCAACATAGGAACACTGCAATATGTAAGATAAATGCTAACAAGTATGAAAGGGGAAATTAACAATAACACAATAATAGTGGGAGACTTTAATACCCCACTCACACCTATGGATAGATCAGCTCAACAGAAAATTAACAAAGAAACACAAACTTTAAATGATACAACAAACCAGTTAGACCTAATTGATACCTATAGGACATTTCACCCCAAAACAATGAATTTCACCTTTTTCTCAAGCTCACACGGAACCTTCTCCAGTATAGATCACATCCTGGGCCATAAATCTAGCCTTGGTAAATTCAAAAAAATTGAAATCATTCCAACCATCTTTTCTGACCACAATGCATTAAGATTAGATCTCAATTACAGGAGAAAAACTATTAAAAATGCCAACATATGGAGGCTGAACAACACACTACTGAATAACCAACAAATCACTGAAGAAAGCAAAAAAGAAATAAAAATATGCATAGAAATGAATGAAAATGAAAACACAACAACCCAAAACCTGTGGGACACTGTAAAAGCAGTGCTAAGGGGATAGTTCATAGCAATACAGGCATACCTTAAGAAATAAGAAAAAAGTCAAATAAATAACCTAACTATACACCTAAAGCAACTAGAAAAGGAAGAAATGAAGAACCCCAGAGTTAGTAGAAGGAAAGAAATCTTAAAAATTAGGGCAGAAATAAATGCAAAAGAAACAAAAGAGACCGTAGCAAAAATCAACAAAGCCAAAAGCTGGTTCTTTGAAAGGATAAATAAAATTGACAAACCATTAGACAGACTCATCAAGAAACAAAGGGAGAAAAATCAAATCAATAAAATTAGAAATGAAGATGGAGAGATCACAACAGACAACACAGAAATACAAAGGATCATAAGAGACTACTATCAGCAATTATATGCCAATAAAATGGACAACGTGGAAGAAATGGACAAATTCTTAGAAAAGTACAACTTTCCAAAACTGAACCAGGAAAAATAGAAAATCTTAACAGATCCATCACAAGCACGGAAATTGAAACTGTAATCAGAAATCTTCCAGCAAACAAAAGCCCAGGTCCAGACAGCTTCACAGCTGAATTCCAGCAAAAATTTAAAGAAGAGCTAACACCTATCCTATTCAAACTCTTCCAGAGAATTGCATATTAAAGTAAATGTCCAAACTCATTCTATGAGGCCACCATCACACTAATACCAAAACCTGACAAAGATGCCACAAAAAAAGAAAACTACAGGCCAATATCACTGATGAACATAGATGCAAAAATCCTTAACAAAATTCAAGCAATCAGAATCCAACAACACATTAAAAAGATCATATACCATGACCAAGTGAACTTTATCACAGGGATGCAAGGATTCTTCAATATCCGCAAATCAATCAATGTAATACACCACATTAACAAATTGAAAAATAAAAACCATATGATTATCTCAATACATGCAGAGAAAGCCTTCGGCAAAATTCAACATCCATTTATGACAAAAAAAATACTCTCCAGAAAACAGGAATAGAAGGAATATATCACAACATAATCAAAGCTATATATGACAAACCCACAGCAAACATTATATCATCAATGGTGAAAAATTGAAAGTGTTTCCCCTAAAGTCAGGAACAAGACAAGGGTGCCCAATTTCACCACTACTATTCAACATAGTGTTGGAAGTTTTGGCCACAACAATCAGAGCAGAAAAAGAAATAAAAGGAATCCAAATTGGAAAAGAAGAAGTAAAACTCTCAGTGTTTGCAGATGACATGATCCTCTACATAGAAAACCCTAAAGACTCCACAAGAAAAATACTAGAGCTAATCAATGAATATAGTAAAGTTGCAGGATATAAAATCAACACACATTGCATTCCTATACACTAATAATGAGAAAATAAAAAGAGAAATTAAGGAAACAATCCCATGCACCATTGCAATGAATAGAATAAAATACTTAGGAATATATCTACTTAAAGAAACTAAAGACCTATATATAGAAAACTATAAAACACTGGTGAAAGAAATCAAAGAGGACACTAATAGATGGAGAAATATATGATGTTCATGGATCAGAAAAATCAATATAGTGAAAATGAGTATACTACCCAAAGCAATCTATAGATTCAATGCAATCCCTATCAAGCTACCAATGGTATTTTTTCACAGAGCTAGAACAAATAATTTCACGATTTGTATGGAAATACAAAAAACTTCGAATAGCCAAAGCAATCTTGAGAAAGAAGAATGGAACTGGAGGAATCAACCTTCCTGACTTCAAAGTCTACTATAAAGCCAGTCATCAAGAGAGTATGGTAGTGGCACAAAGACAGAAATATAGACCAATGGAACAAAATAGAAAGCCCAGAGATAAATCCATGCACCTATGGACACCTTATCTTCAACAAAGGAGGCAAAAATATGCAATGGAGAAAAGACAATCTCTTTAAAAGGGGTGCTGGGAAAACTGGTCAACCACTTGTAAAAGAATGAAACTAGAACACTTTCTAACACCATACACAAAAAGAAACTCAAAATGGATTAAAGATCTAAATGTAAGACCAGAAACTATAAAACTCTTAGAGGAGAACCTAGGCAAAACACTCCCCGACATAAATCACAGCAGGATCCTCTATGACCCACCTCCCAGAATATTGGAAATAAAAGCAAAAATAAACAAATGGGACCTAATTAACCTTAAAAACTTCTTCACAACAAAAGAAACTATAATCAAGGTGAAAAGACAGCCTTCAGAATGGGAGAAAACAATAGCAAATTAAGCAACTGACAACTAATCTCAAAAATATACAAGCAACTCCTACAGCTCAATTCCAGAAAAATAAACGACCCAATCAAAAAATGGGCCAAAGAACTAAATAGACATTTCTCCAAAGAAGACATACAGATGGCTAACAAACACATGAAAAGATGCTCAACATCACTCATTATCAGAGAAATGCAAATCGAAGCCACAATGAGGTACCATTTCACACCAGTCAGAATGGCTGTTATCCAAAAGTCTACAAGCAATAAATGCTGGAGAGGGTACAGAGAAAAGGGAACCCTCTTACACTGTTGGTGGGAATGCAAACTAGTACAGCCACTATGGAGAACAGTGTGGAGATTCCTTTAAAAACTGGAAATAGAATTGTCATATGACCCAGCAATCCCATTGCTGGATATACACACTGAGGAAACCAGAATTGAAAGAGACACGTGTACCCCAATGTTCATCACAGCACTGTATATAATAGCCAGGACATGGAAGCAACCTAGATGTCCATCAGCAGATGAATGGATGAGAAAGCTGTGGTACGTATACACAATGGAGTATTAGTTCAGTTCAGTTCAGTTCAGTCGCTCAGTCATGTCAGACTCTTTGCAACCCCATGAATCGCAGCACACCAGGTCTCCCTGTCCATCACCAACTCCTGGAGTTCACCCAGACCCATGTCCAGTGAGTCAGGGATGCCATCCAGCCATCTCATCCTCTGTCATCCCCTTTTCCTCATGCCCCCAATTCCTTCCAGCATCAGAGTCTTTTCCAATGAGTCAACTCTTCGCATGAGGTGGTCAAAGTATTGGAGTTTCAGCTTTAGCATCATTCCTTCCAAAGAAATCCAAGGCTGATCTTCAGAATGGACTGGTTGGATCTCCTTGCAGTCCAAGGGACTCTCAAGTGTCTTATCCAACACCACAGTTCAAAAGCATTAATTCTTGGTGCTCAGCCTTCTTCACAGTCCAACTCTCACATCCATACATGACCACTGAAAAACCATAGCCTTGACTAAATGAACCTTTGTTGGCAAAGTAATGTCTCTGCTTTTCAATATGCTGTTTAGGTTGGTCACAACTTTCCTTCCAAGCAGTAAACGTCTTTTAATTTCATGGCTGCAGTCACCATCTGTAGTGATTTTGGACCCCCAAAAAATAAAGTCTGACACTGTTTCCACTGTTTCCCCATCTATTTCCAATCAAGGGATGGGACCGGATGCCATGATCTTCGGTTTCTGAATGTTGAGCTTTAAGCCAACTTTTTCACTCTCCACTTTCACTTTCATCAAGAAGCTTTTTAATTCCTCTTCACTTTCTGCCATAAGGGTGGTGTCATCTGCATATGTGAGGTTATTGATATTTCTACCGGCAATCTTGATTCCAGCTTGTGCTTCTTCCAGTCCAGCGTTTTTCATGATGTACTCTGCATATAAGTTAAATAAGCAGGGTGACAATATACAGCCTTGACGTACTCCTTTTCCTATATGGAACCAGTCTGTTGTTCCATGTCGAGTTCTAACTGTTGCTTCCTGACCTGCATACAAATTTCCTAAGAGGCAGATCAGGTGGTCTGGTATTCCCATCTCTTTCAGAATTTCCACAGTTTATTGCCATCCACACAGTCAAAGGCTTTGGCATTGTCAACAAAGCAGAAATAGATGTTTTTCTGGAACTCTCTTGCTTTTCCATGATCCAGCGGATATTGACAATTTGATCTCTGGTTCCTCTGTCTTTTCTAAAACCAGCCTGAACATCTGGAATTTCACGGTTCACATATTGCTGAATCTTGGCTTGCAGAATTTTGAGCATTCCTTTACTAGTGTGTGAGATGAGTGCAATTGTGTGTATTTTGAGCATTCTTTGGCATTGCCTTTCTTTGGGATTGGAATGAAAACCGACCTTTTCCAGTCCTGTGGCCACTGCTGAGTTTTCCAAATTTGCTGGCATATTGAGTGCAGCACTTTCACAGCATCATCTTTCAGGATTCGGAATAGCTCAACTGGAATTCCATCACGTCCACTAGCTTTGTTCGTAGTGATGCTTTCTAAGGCCCACTTGACTTCATATTCCAGGATGTCTGGCTCTAGGCCAGTGATTACACCATCGTGATTATCTGGGTCGTGAAGATATTTTTTGTACAGTTCTCTGTGTATTCTTGCCATCTCTTCTTAATATCTTCTGCTTCTGTTAGGTCCATACCATTTCTATCCTTTATCGAGCCCATCTTTGCATGAAATATTTCCTTGGTATCTCTAATTTTCTTGAAGAGATCTCTAGTCTTTCACATTCTGTTGTTTTCCTCTTTCTTTGCATTCATCACTGAAGAAGGCTTTCTTATCTCTTCTTGCTATTCTTTGGAACTCTGCATTCAGATGTTTATATCTTTCCTTTTCTCCTTTGCTTTTCACTTCTCTTCTTTTCACAGCTATTTGTAAGGCCTCCCCAGACAGCTATTTTGCTTTTTTGCATTTCTTTTTTATGGGGATGGTCTTGATCCCTGTCTCCTGTACAATGTGATGAACCTCATTCCATAGTTCATCAGGAACTCTATCTATCAGATCTAGGCCCTTAAATCTATTTCTCACTTCCACTGTATAATCATAAGGGATTTGATTTAAGTCATACCTGAATGCTCTAGTGGTTTTCCCTACTTTCTTCAATTTAAGTCTGAATTTGGCAATAAGGTGTTCATGATATGAGCCACAGTCAGTCCTGGTCTTGTTTTTGCTGACTGTATAAAGCTTCTCCATCTTTGGCTGCAAAGAATATAATCAATCTGATTTTGGTGTTGACCGTCTGGTGATGTCCATGTGTAGAGTCTTCTGTTGTGTTGTTGGAAGAGGGTGTTTGTTATGACCAGTGCATTTTCTTGGCAAAACTCTATTAGTCTTTGCCCTGTTACATTCCATATTCCAAGGCCAAATTAGCCTGTTACTCCAGGTGTTTCTTGACTTCCTACTTTTGCATTCCGGTCCCCTATAATGAAAAGGACATCTTTTTTGGGTGTTAGTTCTAAAAGGTCTTTTAGGTCTTCATAGAACCGTTCAACTTCAGCTTCTTCAGCGTTACTCAGCCATTAAAAAAAATACATTTGAATAAGTTCTAATGAGGTGGATGAAACTAGAGCCGATTATACAGAGTGAAGTAAGCCAGAAAGAAAAACACCAATACAGTATACTAATGCATATGTATGGAATTTAGAAAGATGGTAATGACAACCCTGTATGCGAGACAGCAAAAGAGACACAGATGTATAGAACAGTCTTTTGGACTCTGTGGGATGGGGGAGGGATGATTTGAGAGAATGGCATTGAAACATGTATAATATCATATAAGAAATGAATTGCCAGTCCAAGTTCGATGCAGGATACAGGATGCTTGGGGCTGGTGCACGGGGATGACCCAGAGGGATGGTATGGGGAGGGAGGTGGGAGGGGGGGGTTCAGAATGGGGAACACATGTACACCTGTGGTGCATTTATATTGATGTATGGCAAAACCAATACAATATTGTAAAGTAATTAGCCTCCAATTAAAATAAATATTAATAATAATAAATTAATTAATTAAAAATTATAATACCTAATCATAAACACCATTAAATATATACCATCATGTTAAAAAAAAAATACTGATCGTTGGAAAGATTAAGGGCAGAAGGAGAAGGGGTTGACAAAGGATGAGACGGTTGGATGGCATCACCAACTCAATGGACATGAATTTGAGCAAATTGTAGGAGATGGTGAAGGACAGGGAAGCCAGGCAAGCTGCATTCCTTGTAGTCACAAAAAGACGGACACGACAAAGCAACTGTAAAGCAACTCAGTTCTACTTTCAGTCTTCTCCTAAGTCTTTGCTTGGGGATAAATATTTCACTTGTCATTTCAGTAAACAAAGGATGTTGCAGAAAAAGGCCGTTTTCCACTGCAGCCCCCACAAGACAGTGTGCCCTGAGGGGAATTCAAGGAGAGGAAAACAGAATGGTGTCCTGAGGGAGTTAAGATGCGTATCATAAACATGACTTCAATAAGCCCAGACTTTTACCTCTTTTCATAGAGAAAATCATGAAAAGGGACTTCCCTGGGGGCCTGTGGTTAAGAATGCACTGGTCAGCACCAGGGATACAGGTTGGATCCCTGGTCCAGGAAGACCCCACAGACTGTGGAGCAACTAAGCCCAAGCACCACAACTACTGAGCACCCGACTAGAGCCTGGGGGCCAAGACCACTGATGCCCACACCCCGGTCCCACGCTCTGCAATGAGAGATGCCACCAAAAGGAAAAGTCAACACATTTCAACTCAAGAGTAGCCCCTGCTCACCACAACCAGAAAAGGCTGCACTCAGCAAGAAAGACCCAGCACAGCTAAAATAAGCAAACAAATAAGATTATAAAAATAAATAAATAACAATTATTTAAAACCATTAATTTGAGATGTAACATGTCCATCATCCATAGTAATCTTTTGATGCTTTCCGAATGGTTTTTTCAGCCCGTGACCTTCTGTACTCTGGCTTCCCTTATAACTTTTGAACAGTTCCTCAGGGCCACCTGCAAAGACACCTTTCTGGCTACAATCTTCCGTAAAATCACTGAATAAAGCATATTTGCCATGTTTTAGTTTGTTCATTTTTTTGTCATTTGACCTGCTCTTCCAAGACCTTTTCCCAACCCACAGTGTCCTGTCCCCACTCACCTGAGTTCCAGGGATTAGATGCAAACTGTCGACTAAAACAGGAATCACCACCTGAATATAGAGTCACTTTATTTCATGGGAGTATTTAAGAGCCAGGCCCGGGCTTCCTTGGTGGCCCAGAGGGTAAGGAATCTGCCTGAAATGTGGGAGATCCGGGTTTGATCCCTAGGATGGGACGATCTCCTGGAGGAGGAAATGGCAGCCTGAGAATCCTGAGAGGTGAGACCCTGACCCCTGCTTTCCTTCTGCTGCTGCCCGTCCTTCTACAAGGAAGGGGTCAGAAGTGCAGGCTGGGCAGGTTCTGGGAAGGAAGGTCCAATGACGTGGAGCACCTGGATCCCACTGCCAAAGAGGCAGAAGTATCTCTGGGATTGAGTTACTAGACTCCTGACTTTAATCCCATTTCTAGAATAAAAGGGAGAAGCTGTCTGGCAGGTCGTGAGCAGTGCTTTCTGCTTTCTTCCCTGAGTCTTTTTAACCAAAAGATATGTTTAGATTTTCCAAGAGGAAAGAAATCCACTTAACATTTTGTGGCTGTGAATGAACTGTGAGCAAGTCATTTTGGAAGCGCTAAATCTTAATCTTAAATTAGATCCTATAGGATTGGAGTTTTATTCCCAGTTCGTATATAGGTGAAGCAACAGGTAAATGCATATTTTAGTATTTTAACCAATGTTGTCTTCTTCTATTAGAACATTCAGAATTTTAGCCTATATTCATCTAGTATTTGTGTTTTCCTGCCTGTTTCTTTAAACAGTTTTTATTTATATTGCAGTATAGCCTGTTAGATTTCTGTGGTAGGTCTTCCTTGCTGGTCTAGTGGTTAAGAATCTGCCTTCCCATGGAGGGGACATGGATTTGATTCAGAAGATTTTCCAGGCCCTGAAGCACCGAAGCCCATGTGTCACAACTACTGAGCCACTGCTCTAGGGCCTTGCTCCAAACCCAGGGAAGCCACCCCAGGGAGAACCTGGAGCACTGAGTTACCCCAGCTCCCCCTAACTGGAAACATGCCCTGCACTGCAAGAAGACTGAGCCCCATGAAAAACAAGGAAATTAATCTGTAAAAAAAAAAAAATGGAGAGAAGTAATAATATTCTGGTAATTTCAGGTAAAGAGCAAAGGGGCTCGGCCATGAGTATACCTGTGCCCATCCTTCCCCACACTTCCCTTCCATCCAGGCTGCTACACAAAATTGAGCAGACTTCCATGTTCTCTACTGTAAGTTCCCCAACTGTATATTCATGAGGAATAAAATATTCCAATAAGACATCATGGATGAAGAGGAAGTCTTCAAATTCAACACGTTTCATATACAAGAACAATACTTGTGTGATACTAATTGTCCATGAGAATCAAAAATGAAAATAGCCAGGAAAGTTTGGGGAAAACAAAAGTTTAATAAGATGGCACTAGCTTTAAATACATTTTCAAATACATCAATAAACCAAAATAATAAAAATGGGTCATCAGTTCAGTTCAGTTCAGTCGCTCAGTCATGCCCAACTCTTTGGGACCCCATGAATTGCAGCACGCCAGGCCTCCCTGTCCATCACTAACTCCAAGAGTTCACGAAAACGCATGTCCATCAAGTCGGTGATGCCATCCAGCCATCTCATCCTCTGTCGTCCACTTCTCCTCCTGCCCCCAATCCCTCCCAACATCAGAGTCTTTTCCAATGAGTCAGCTCTTTGTGTGAGGTGGCCAAAGTACTGGAGTTTCAGCTTCAGCATCATTCCTTCCAAAGAACACAGAGTGGTAGATGAATCCCCAACAGTTTAGTATCTGTGAACTAAAAGACTGACACACAAACTACACAAGTCCTAATATAATACAATTTGAGTCTGTGGTAAAAACATGTTTTACTTACAACTTGGATCAGAAGGAAGGGGTTGGGGCAGACATCTGCAGAAATTCAGACATGGCCTGAAAACTCAGGGCCACTGGGTCAGAGGAGGCTGGTTTTAAGGAAAAGCCAATTCAGGTGGAGGGGTTACACATTTTTAATTTTGAGGTTTTGATCAGTGAGAAAATCTCATGGACAGTTGACAGGATGCACACACACATGGAAATGCTGCTGCCCATGTGCTGGCCCCAATTCCAAGGTAAGGAAGTGCCAGCTCTTCACCTCAGAGAGAAGGGGCAGAGACATCAGGGCCTGACAGCTTCCTTTAAGGAAGTCTCCCACTTCCATTCAATCAGATCTTCCCTTCCCAGCTCACTGCCTGAGTCCTGAGGGACAAGGGACAAGGTCAAAGAGAAGGGGCTAACAGACCCCTGGAGCCCGTCACACGTCTGGACTGCAGAGGGTGAGGAGAGAAAACCTTTCCAGTTTAGGGAGCTCAGTCTACTACAAGGTGCCCCGCAGCCCAGTCAGCTCAAGGTTCATTCCATGAGGCGTCTTTGCCTTGACTTTCTCTCAGGGTGAACGTGGGGTAGATGGAGAAGCCAGAAATTACAGCTCAAGATGCCTTCTTTCCAACAGATCCCACTTTGTATGAAGAGGGAGGGAAAGAAGGAAGGCAATGAAAAAGCATAGAGAGAAGAGCCCATGGACTTTTGCTGAAAAGTTTTGTCCCTTCAGTTTGTGAACTAAACTCAGTTGGAATCCGAGTCAGAGGAGTCCCCTGAGGACCATGAGCTGGAGCTGCGGTCCTCCGGCTCAGAATCTCCATCTTCATCTTCACTGCTGGGGGCTGAGCAGCAGTTGCCTTCCTCCTCTTCCTCATTTTCCTCTGATTTCCCTGAGGCAGGAGAATATTCTCTAATCCTCTCTGATGATGCTAATTCTGCAGCCTGAAGCCCCGGGTCCTCTCTAAGTCTTCCTTGCAGATTCCATTTTGATGGGAATGCAGACTGATCCTTCTAATCTTGGAGTTCGGCCGCCCCGTCACACTCATGTTCTTACGCTTAGCACAGGTCTCTTCTCTGTAGGCAGCATATTCTTCAGGAGGCAGAGTCCTGAGCCAGAGATAAAGGTCAACCTTGTACTGTGTCTGCAGTCCCTCTGCCTGCTTCTTATAAAGCTCCTTCTGGTCCTGGGGGATGCGCTGCCAGAGTCTACTGATCTCCACCATGTGCTCCCACGGGCGCACCACTTTCAGCTCCCTGCTCAACCAGAGATCCTGGTGGAACTTGTGATAGCCATTCTTCGGGGGCTTCTTGGGCTCTCCGTGGAATTTCCACTTCATGGGTAAACTCTTTTCTGGGGGAGACTTCACTTTTTGAACATTCTCCTGAAACTTCTCTGGCACTTTCATTTCACTTCTTTGGGGGACACCAGATTTCTCCGGGTTTGGGACTAGATCAGGGTGCTGTGCTCTGAACAGAGCTATTTTCTCCCTAATATCCTTTTTCACTTTCTCAAGTTCCTGACTGTCTTTCACCCTCAGCTGCTCAGGCACCTTCCTGTGTTCCTCAGAAAGAACCCTGGTCAGCTCCTGGTTGCTTATCTTGGGGTGTTTTGGGATGTACTGAGGTCGCATCACTTGGGAAATGTGCTGGTAAGCTGTCAGGGACTTCTTGAACAAATAAGTATGATTCTGGTGTTTCCTTGTGTTTTCTGTGTTTTCTTGTGTTTTTTTGGAAAGATTGCTAACATTTTCCTTAGCTTCCAGGACTAATTCTTTCAGCGTGCAAAACTTTCTCACCTTATGGGAAACCTCTAACCATTTGAGTTTGCACATTTCCCCAGAAAAATCTTTAAAAGCTACTTTTTCCCAGTCCACCACTGACTGGGTTGTTTTGAACGTGTGCCCATCACTGGATGGAATGCTTTTCTCCAAACTTTCCAGTAACTGCACATTGTCTTCCTTGGATCAGTCATCTTGGCGTTTAGGCAGCGCCATTTCTAGGTCTTTGGGACACTTATTTGATCCCAGCAGTTCAGACACCTCAGCAGAATTTTTGTTTCTTCACTCTCAAGATTCAGCAGGTGAGTTATTTCTGAAGTCCTGCAGTGTGTGTGATCCTCTGTTTCTGTGGAGAAAGAAAAGGAAAGTTACTCTCCTATGTGACACAGGAGAGAAGCACAGACCACTTGGGATACATTCCTTCTGTAATTTCATTTACCCCCAAGAACGTAAATGAAAACCAGCCCAACCTGTGAGTTGAGAGTCCTGTTGAGCATTATGAAGCTTCTTTTCACAATTAAAAATTCTCAGGCCTGAACCCAACTTGCTTTCCAGTCTCACCACAGTGGGTTTTACATAGAAATGAAAAGAGCATGGGGACTCACTCAAGAGACAAAGGATGAGAGAAAAGGAAGGGAAGTTAAAAATAAAAATGCCTGATAAGCAAGAGGGCTTTAAAATAGCAATGAGATACCACAGCACATGGACAAGAATTGTCAAAATCCCAAAGAAGGACCAAGTACTGAGAGGGTGGAATATCAGGAAATTTGATTCATTTCCTAAGGCAATGAAAAACAGTACAAGCCTTCTGAAAGACAATAAGGCAATCTGTTACTAAACTAAATATCCTCCTACCACGTAAGTCAGGACTCATGCTCCTTTGTATTTGCCCAAATCATAGGTAATGCTCAAAATTCTCCAAGCCAGGCTTCAGAAATATGTGAACCGTGAACTTCCTGATGTTCAACCTGGTTTTAGAAAAGGCAGAGGAGCCAGAGATCAAATTGCCAACATCCGCTGGATCATAGAAAAAGTAAGAGAGTTCCAGAAAAACATCTATTTCTGCTTTATTGACTATGTCAAAACCTTTGACTGTGTGGATCACAATAAACTGTGGAAAATTCTGAAAGAGATGGGAATACCAGACCACCTGATCTGCCTCTTGAGAAATCTGGATGCAGGTCAGGAAGCAACAGTTAGAACTGGACATGGAACAAAAGACTGGTTCCAAATAGGAAAAGGAGTTCGTTAAGGCTGTATATTGTCACCCTGTTTATTTAACTTATATGCAGAGTACATCATGAGAAACGCTGGACTGGAAGAAGCACAAGCTGGAATCAAGATTGCTGGGAGAAATATCAATAACCTCAGATATACACATAACACCACCCTTATGACAGAAAGTGAAGAGAAACTCAAAAGCCTCTTGATGAAAGTGAAAGAGGAGAATGAAAAAGTTGGCTTAAAGCTCAACATTCAGAAAACGAAGATCATGGCATCCGGTCCGACCACTTCATGGAAAATAATTGGGGAAACAGTGGAAACAATGTCAGACTTTATTTTTCTGGGCTCCAAAATCACTGCAGATGGTGACTGCAGCCATGAAATTAAAACACGCTTACTCCTTGGAAAGAAAGTTATGACCAACCTAGGTAGCATATTCAAAAGCAGAGACATTACTTTGCCAACAAAGGTCCGTCTAGACAAGGCTATGGTTTTTCCTGTGGTCATGTATGGATGTGAGAGTTGGACTGTGAAGAAGGCTGAGCACCGAAGAATTGATGCTTTTGAACTGTGGTTTTGGAGAAGACTCTTGAGAGTCCCTTGGACTGCAAGGAGATCCAACCAGTCCATTCTGAAGGAGATCAGCCCTGGGATTTCT
Source organism: Bos mutus (assembly GCF_027580195.1). Lineage (NCBI taxonomy): Eukaryota > Metazoa > Chordata > Mammalia > Artiodactyla > Bovidae > Bos > Bos mutus. Next base: position 3,780 of record NW_027219764.1, on the reverse strand, counting down.
TTGGAAGGAATGATGCTAAAGCTGAAACTACAGTACTTTGGCCACCTCATGCAAAGAGTTGACTCATTGGAAAAGACTCTGATGCTGGGAGGGATTGGGGGCAGGAGGAGAACAGGATGACAGAGGATGAGATGGCTGGATGGCATCACGGACTCGATGGATGTGAGTCTGGGTGAACTCCGGGAGTTGGTGATAGACAGGGAGGCCTGGCGTGCTGTGATTCATGGGGTCGCAAAGAGTTGGACACAACTAAGGGACTGATCTGATCTGATCTGATCCATAAAAAAGAAAAAAAGACCTGCAATGGAATGTTTATAGCCACTTTGGTCATAATCACAAAACTTGAGAACAACCGTAATGAATGTATAAATCAACTCTGGTACATTAAGGCCGAGAAATAGTACTCAGTTCTAAAAAGAAATGAGCGATCAAGCCAGGAAGAGACATGGGGTATTCTTTTATTCATATCTCTAAGTGAATGAAGCTAAGCTGAGAAACATACATATTTCATGAGTCCAACTATAAGACATTCCAGGAAAAAGGAATACATGGAAAAAAAGAGAAATGTATGAGGACAGTGAAATAAACTTTGCTTCCCAGCAGTTAGGGTGATGGGACTGATGAATAGGTGATCACAAATGACTTTCAGCAGTCTAACCCTTCTGGATATTATAAAGCTGGATACTTGTCACTGTACATCAGTGAAAACTAACAGAATGCACAACACCAAGAGTGAACACTAATGTGAAACCATAGACTTTGGGTGATAATGAAGTGTCAGTGAAGGTTCCTAAATCATAATAAACACACCACTCTGAGACATAAAGTGATAACAGGGGGAAAACGCCTGTTTATTCTGGGAGCACAGGATGTAGACAGGAATTCTGTACTTTCTGCTCAGTGTTACTGTGAATGCAATCTTCTCTAGAACAGTAACACTCCTTAGGATTCTGAGCATAGCTCCCTCCTAAGAAAAGTCCAGATGGCCATAGACTGAATGTGCAGTTGAGATGATAATTGATATAATTCATCTGAGAAACCTGTAATGGATATAATTCATCTGAGAAACATGTCATAGAAGTACAAAGGGAAGATGAAGAGAGGAGAAGAGTAAACATGTATATGTAAGGATTGAAGAAGAGTTTAAGTGGTCAATATTTCATTTCTGGGGAGGTCAATAGACATTATAATAAGGCATATTAAATACAACTGTATACAAGAAGACCCTTTCCTTGTGACTCAGCTGGTAAGGAATCTGCCTGCAAAGTGGGAGACCTGGGTTTGATCCCCGGGTTACGAAGATCTGCTAGAGAAGGGAAAGGCTACCCACTCCAGTATTCTGGCCTGGAGAATTCCATGCACTGGATAGCCCATGTGGTCGCAAAGAGTCAGACATGACTGAGTGACTTCACTTCACTACTTCACAATAAGCCAGGGACTCAGTTTTGGCTGAGATATAAAGATGACAAAACATGTCTCATCGGAAGCTCATAGAAATGAACACATAGGAACACTGACCTGTGTAGGAGGCGCAGGTACTTCAAGCACTGGCAGGGGAAGCCCTTCTCTACATGTGTCTCCTGCACTCACACAGGAAGAGTCTTACCGCCTCTGAAAGAGCAACCTGAGAAACAATGACACGTCACACACAGTGTATCACACGCAGTTATCTACACTAAACAAAGGTACCTACGTTCAGTGTTCTATTTTATTCTGTTAAAACTCAGTCCCTTCTATCTCTAATAAAAATGACTCTTAAGCATAACGTTAATTTTGGTTTAACTACAACTTTCAGTTCTGAAAACTCTAACAATTAAATTTTCTCTTCTCTTTGAAAATGACAGTCTTCAATTTAAGTGACCCTAATCTAAGGGGAATCCATTTCTTTGATTAGTACATCAACATACTCCCAATCATATCAGATTTGCTCTACTATCAGAAAAGTTTTCCTGTTTGGAAACATACAAATTCCAGGTTACAATAAGATCAGTTCTGGGACTTCCTTGGAGGTTCAGTATCTAAGACTCCATGCTCCCAGTGGACAAGACCAGCATTTGGTCCTTCATCAGGGAATGAGAGCCCACATTCCACAGCAAAGTGTTCACCTGCCAAGACACAGAGTTCCTGTGTGGGGACTAAGAGTTTGCATGTCCCATCTAAAGGTCCCTCAAGGTGCAAGAAAAATCTGGTGCAGCCAAATTCATCAAATCCATCTATCAATTAACACACAGTTCCATCTAATATTGTGGTTGTTTAGTCCCTGAGGCCTGTGTGACTCTTCTGCAACTCGTTGGACTGTAGCCCACCAGGCTTCTGTCCATGGGATTTTTCAGGCAAGAATACTGGAGTGGGTTGACATTTCCTTCTCCAGGGGCCCTTGAGACCCACAGATTGAACCTGTGTCTCCTGCATTAGCAGGCAGTTTCTTACCCCTGAGCCACCAGGGAAGCCAGCCATCTAATATATTGTGCTTCAAAATTAATGACTGAAGTTAATAAAAGTTTTAACTTCTATATCAGAGTGAGTACAGAATTTCTTTTTCTTTCAGGTACTTGGTGAGTTACCAGTGTTGTTTTCAGAGCCATCATCAGGTCTGGATTGCTATTGCACAATTTAAAGGCAGAAATCCCAACTTTTCCATACAAATATATTACTCTGCATGTTCTACAGCACAGTTTCTCATTCAAATTTTAGGTATCATGCTAAATGGAAAAACTGTCTAGGACTTCCCATCAAGAAATTCATATTTTCCTTTATATCATGGAATCCTAAGTTCATAGAATCACTCATGTTCATTCACAAATTCCAATGATTTGAAGGTAAGTCTATAGTTTCAGAGTGAATTCTAAGTAATAACATAATTCTTATGAACTATATTTTTCACTTGCTTAAGAAATTCTTAAGCCTGTGACTGCTAAATTAAAATTATTCTTTTTAGTTTTTGAGGGAAAGAAATATGAATCCATCTACTCAGAACCATTTACTCACCAGAAAGTTGTAGATTTGATGTCCTCAGTGCTGGTACGAAAATCAGTCCCATCCAGTCCAGAGTTCTATGTTCTCTGGATGGGTCAGCAACTGTAACTTTCAGAGCTGTCCAGGGTCCAGCCACCTCAGAACATCTCTGAACAGAAGAAATAGTGTATCTGAAATCCACTATCAGGACCCTTGAAGCCCCTTCCTGATTAGATTACCACAGTTCCCTTGGATAAACCCAATCAGCACTAACTGCACTAAATCTCTCTAATCTCTATATGTTAATAGAATCCACAACTGAAGTCCCAGTCCTCATCACTGATTTTATATTGAACACCCATTCCTCTCTGATTTTAAGGATCCTGTGTTCTCCTTAAATTCAATTTTTCCAGTAGTCATGTATGGATGTGAGAGTTGGACAGTGAAGAAAGCTGAGCGCCAAAGAATTGATGCTTTTGAACTGTGGTGTAGGAGAAGACTCTTTAGAGTTCCTTTGATTGCAAGGAGATCCAACCAGCAGATGGACTTTAGGATGTTTTGTATGAAGTCGCTCAGTCGTGTCCAACTCTTTGCGACCCCATGGACTGTAGCCTACCAGGTTCCACCATCCATGGGGGTTTCCAGGCAAGGATACTGGAGTGGGTTGCCATTTCCTTCTCCAGGAGATCTTCCCGACCCAGGGATTGAACCCGGGTCTCCCACATGGTAGGCATTGTAGGCAGACGCTTTACCATCTGAGCCACCTGGGAAGATCAGGATGTTTTGTATATATGCATTCAAATCCTTAAAAAGTATATTTGTCTT